>NW_010418033.1:6197-60363 GCF_000710305.1 Buceros rhinoceros silvestris | reverse complement strand
GCAGGTGCTGCCCCCCCCGAGTCGCGTCCGGACGCTGCAGCGACACGGCGACAGGCGAGTCGTCGCGCTGGCCGCTGAGGTGGACCCTGAGAAGTAGACCACGGCCTCCGTATTATGGTACTTACTGGAGACAGCGGCGAGTCAGGTCTTACTTACCTGGTGTTAGTTGCCGCTGTCGCCTGGTGAGCCGTGAAGGGGCCTCTGCGGAAAGGGGTGAGTGTCCTCAGGGCATGAAAAAAACCTGAATACAGCTAAGTGGTTGTGCTTAGAAAAGAAAAGGCTAGTGGGGTGTAAGGATTAATCTCTTCCCTCCATCTCTACAGTGAGAAAAGCTGTGTGTTTAGTCACAGGGTGGTACATAGGGAGGGAGCATCCACAGCTTCTTTGGGCAGCCTATTCCAGTGCCTCACCACCCTCACAGTAAAGAATTTCTTCCTAATACCTGACTTAAACCTACCTGCTTTCAATTTAAAACTATTACCACTGGTCCTACCACTACACTCTCTGATACTCCCCCTGTCTTTCCTGTAGGACCCCTTTAAGTACTGAAAGCCTTTATAAGGTCTCCCTGGAGCCTTCTCTTCTCCAGGCTGAACAACTCTCTCAGCCCGTCCTCACAGGGAAGGTCACAGTGTTTGTTTTATTTATTTTCAAGTTTGAGAGCTACACTTTCAGCGTTGCCAGCTCCCTCGGTGCCTTCTGAGCCACCCAGGGAGCTCATTTCTGCTCCTGGGCATGTCCCCTGTCCCTCTGCTGGGAAGTTACAGGAACCTCCCCCTTCTGTATGGAGGTAGCTGTAGTTACTTCTAGTTCTGGTGATAATTACTGCAGTAAGAGCTCTGTGGTAGCCCCTGAAGTGGCAGCAACATCACTGTTTTGCCCTATCCCCTTTAAACTGCAGCAAGGAGCATTATGGTTAGGTACTGGGCTAAAAAGTTTGGCAATAGGTGACTGTACTGAACTGCATTAGAGGGATAGAGAATTTTGATAGTTGGAGGCCTTAAAAAAACCAAATTAGACTGTTCTTGGCGCATTGCTATTGCTACTCTGGCATACAGACATGCTGGCTTTTAAGTTTAGAAAAAGATGTGGAACATGCAAAGACTTGTCTAAAAAGTAGACAAGGATGCTTTTTTTTTAGTGGTCCTGCCCTTAGATAAATGAGCAAGATTTAGGCTTTGGGTTAGCAAACTGCAAACATCTGGGCTCATTTAATACTGGATATTTCCATTGTTTTGCTTGTTAATATGTGGTTTGTACTGTATGGATTATAATTGCTGGATTTTAATTTTGGTTTTGTTTCCTCCTGGTCCATTTGGTTTACAGATAATGAAACACTGCCGCACACCTTCCAGTAAAATGGGGGAGACCACTGGTGGGGGATCAGCAAGAAAAAAGCTTAAATCACAAAAGCAGCAAGGGCCTTCCAGCAAAAAAAAGGGAACAGATGGAGAAGGAAGAAACCAAGGTCAAAAAAGAAAGGTAATCATTATTTTGGATCAAACAAATTAGAGAAGTAACCAAAGGGGAAAAAAGAGGCCATTTTACTGATGTTTTACTGTAATTTGTAGAGAATATTTCATTAACTAAAGGCAGTCCTCTTGAGGAGATGTCCAGTGTGAGCAGCTCTTTTGAGATCCACCCACTTAGGTGGGTCCATGATTTCCAGGATTTCTAGTTGCGTGCTACTGTGCCTGTGACAAGTAGAGGGAAGCATTGCCTGATGTTAATCAAAAGGCAAGGTGACTGTGTGGTTTGAGGAGCTGCACAGCATCTGTTTGAGCATAGTGATACCATCAGTGTTCATTCAGGTCAGGAGACGTTTATTCAGTTCTGGAAAATATTCTCTGTGTGTCTCAGGGAGCTTTCTGGTGGAGAGAGCTTGCTTAGCCACTGAACCTGTGAATGGCGTGATCTCAAGATGTGACTGGATAGCCAAAAGTCTTGTGCATTTCTTATGACCTCATTCTTGGAATAGGAAGAATGTCTTTCCTTAACCTGCTTGAGATAAATTACTGTTTCACAGTTGAAAAGCTTTTTTTGTGGTCATCATTGATAGGTCTCTGTCAAGCACGAAGGTGCTTTCACAGCCTTTTTGTAGCAGGTTGTTATTGGCAGATAAATGGTTGCATAGCAGAGGATGTTTAAAATTACCACATTTGCTGTAAATTTTTTCTTCAGCAGGTTGCTCAGACAGTCAAAAGGAAAGCTAAGGCACATGAGGACTGTTCCTCTGCAGGTAGGACTGTGTTCTTTCTTCCCTTATGTTTGTCTCATGCAAATTCAGTGTTTTGAAAAAATGCTAGAAGTAAAAGTAGTAACTGCTATGTTGAAATCAGATGTCTGAGATGTCACTGGAGTAAGTTTCAAAGCTTTCTTTCTGAACAGTAACAGCAAGTATTTGCAGCACACTCTTAGCCAGTGTGCATCCATATTGTGTTGTATATGCACATATTAATCATATGCTTTTGCTTACAGGTAGTGTTCTTATCTTGAAAAATTGCCCCACAAGCACCCAGAATATTTTAATTTTCTCTTCACAGGTCACTGTCTTCTCTGTTAACCTTCTGTCTTAAGACTGGCATGTGTTGTGTTGAACATACAAGTGAGATGAGGCTCCTGCTGTACGGAGTTTCTCACTTTTGTATATTCCCACTCTGTTTTTTTAATTTCATTCTGGGTTTTCTCACTGGTATCACCAATGATTTTGGGAAAGTATCTGTTTAGAGTGAGACTGCTGTAAGAAAGAACCCTTTCTATTTTGTGTCTTTTTTTCAAACGGCTTTTGACTTGTGTATAACAAGTAATGTGGATAGATTGGACCTGATAGTTTTGTGACTATTACACAACTGTTGCACCTTTTGTTTATTATCTGAACTGAGTCACAAAGCTGTCCATCCAGGTTTGACAAATCATCTTTTCCTTTTTTCTTTGTGTAAACAGGAGAAAAAGGTTCTTCAAAAAAGGTGAAGCTAACCCGTGCTACAGTAGGATCTTGGCAGACTCTCTCGGAGAGCAGCAGGTGGTTTCTAGAAACTGTAATGGATTCAGTAATACTGTAAGTGCCAAATATCCTGGTGTTCCTTGTGAAACAAAGAAGAACCAATGTGAAAATCATAACGTTCTTTTAAATAGAAAAGCTTTGGAGGTTTTTTGACCATATGGCTGTATATATTTTGTCTGGTACAATATAAGACTTTCCATCTGAAGCTGGAGCTTTTTAGCTAGAGAAGTTCTGACTGTTCTCTTCACTTGATGTGTTCTCTGTGCTTGCAGGCTTTGTGATGAAAATTCTGCCTTTATTCTCTTTCCAGATCTGTTTTGTGCCAACAAAGTGAGAAAAAAGGTGATGTTCAGAAGCACCTCAATTTACTGAAAGAAAGGTGAGAAAATATAATTTAAAATTAAAGAGGGAGAGAGGGGATTTAGTTTACTCAGTGGTTTTGTGTATCATGTTCATAGAACTGCTTTTGGGAACAATCATGTTTAGGAAGGGAGAGTTGATGCAGAGTCAAGGAAGGAAGTATCTTGATGATACATTTATTGAAATGGACACACGAGTTGTTGAAAGACCCACTTTAACTACTTCTATATGAGAAACAGAACCTGGGAGGTATTCTTAAGAGCTCCCTGAATCAGCTTTCTACACACAGGGAATAAATTGGTGGGGAGCTATTTTGTTATCATTTTATGACAGTGGTGGGAACAGTTACAGCTAAATTTTCTGAAATTAATTTTGTGACTCTTGAAGTTACTTCAAAGAGAATTGAGGTTTTGTGTTGGGACATAACTTGTAGCCTTTTTGTGTCATTGTGGGAGGCATTATATGTGCTTCAGTGTCTGAGAACTTCTGTGTTCATGTGTTTTCCTGTACCAGGCTCTCACCAACAGAGAGCCTGAGCCTATATGTTGCTTTCTTTGTTTTTACAGTACCTGCAGATTCAAACATGAGAAGCTAGTTTTTCATAAATTTATTTTTTCTTTTAATTATTTTTTAATGTTTAATTTGTGCCGTGTTTTAATTTCTGAGTTGTCTGCAGTCTCATCTGAGATGCATGGCAGTCATGGCACTTTGACAGATAAATCCAGCTTGGAGGAATTCAGGTCTTCCTCGGAATCAGAAGGACCTTTGCAAGCAAGTTAAAACTCTTCCTCTGGCATAAAACTATACACATTTTACTAAAATGACCTTTGTAAGAAGATAAGTGCTGCTTTCAGAACTAGTTTTACTTTGAAAAGCAGAAAGGTCAGAACAGGAAAAATATTAATGTCAGTTTACAGTCTTGCAGCGTACAGGCCGATGGGACAGAAACCACACGATGTCAGTGTAGTAGCAAAGTTTAGAACAGTGGGATTTCTTGTTCCTGGTTCCTTCCTTAGGTACCTATCCTACATGATTTTGGAAAACAATTCAAGACAGCTTTTCCTCCTCTCTGGATCCTTTTACTTCACTGGCAGCAGCAGGCTAAACTGGGTTTAGTTTTTTGCCCAGAGAAGTCGTTAGTGAGTTTGCTTCTTGTTTGGCAAAGAACTCCAAACAAGTCACACTTTCCTCTTTCTTTATTAAAGGGTACTGAGATCTTTCAAGGCTTTAAAGGTGCCTCCAGGGAAACTGGGCAATCTGAAGAATGTCCCAAGCCTTCAAATGGCAGAGAAACAAGTGCTTGAGACGAATGAAGAGTCTTTGATACAATTGCAGGTACTAAAAGGAAGAAAACATCTTACACTTCTGCTGCTGCTCAGTGTTTTGTAACTTTGTAGGAGACTGCTGCCTCTGCCTGTGCTGTTGTGGAGGAGTTGTCCACTGTTTGTCCTTGTCACCCAGGGGAGGGGAGCTCTTTGGATGGTTTTTCAGTGACTTGGCTGAAGCTGATGATCAGTATCTCCTAGGCAAAAGGCTCACCATCTCAAAAGTAAATTTTGTTCTGGTTTTGTGTCTATTTTGTCTTAGGACAAAATAAAGGAAGCTGAGCGATCAGCAGAACACACTGAAGAAACTACTCAGCAACTGCAGTACAAAATCCAGGTGCTTAAGAAACAGTTAGAGGAAGATGAAAAAAAGGCCAGGAAGGTATTTCCAATAGATGCTGCTGCACTGCTGGAGGAGTGGGCCTTATTTGCTTTTGGGAATGTATCTTTTTTAATCTTTCCAACCTCAGTTGCAAAATTAAGAAGTTTAGCTTTCAGAAATTTAGTTTTCAGAAGCTGGATAACAACTGCCGGTTTGTTTTTGTACTTGTGTGTCTGAGGTTCAGGTTTGGATTGTTTTTTTCTTTTTCCCTTTCTAGGTATTACAGGAAAATGGCTGTGGAGCACTCCACCTTCCAGAACTCCCCAAGCGCAGTTTGCAGGCACCCATTTTGCAGGTGAGTGTGAAACATCTTTTCAGAGGCACCTTGGCTGTGAGGAGGAAGGCAACAGAATGTGCTTTTATCACTTAACCTCTGCCAGAGGGGGCAATGCTGAAAATTCTGAAATACCTGAAAGCTTTGTCTCTTTTCTTCCTTTCTTTTCACTGTATGTTTGTTTTGAAAACAGAACAAAAGGCTAGAAAACCTGCCAGTTAAAGGAGCACATGTCTTTTGTAGGAACCTGTAATCATTTCTGAAATATCTCTCTTTAACTGATAGAAGGAAAACTGTCTCATTCTGCATCTTTGACTAGTTTTTAGTTTAGCTGTATTTGGGTACAGAAAGGCTGCATGGAAGTGAATTTTGTTGGACTTAATGAAAGCTTTTATTTATCATTATAATTATTCTTTTGTTCTTTAGGAAGAAATTTTGAAGATAAAAAATCAGAAAGGTCTTTTAAAGGATCTGAATGCTATTCAGCAGTCAGCTGACCTGAAGAACATGTTAACCCTCATTGAAAAGACCTATGAGAAGGTGGACTTGCTCTGAGAAATTGAAATCCATGGAGTGTCCTTTGAAGAAGATAACCTAGGCCAGTGCTTGATGTGCATGCAGAGCAGAAGGATGCTGCGCATTTCAACACTGTTTTCTTCACAACAGCTTTACTGTATCACTGCTGAATTTCTGTTAAAACATTTTCTATGAGGATTGATGTATAAACCTGTAGATAAATCACAGGGGTCCCAGAATGTAGGTGATGAATCAAGGTTTTGGGTTTTTTGAGGGGTTCTTTTGGACCTGTGATGACTTCTAATGAGATAAAATACTGTCTTGGGAGAAGGGAGGGAAATGAACTTTGGGTTTATATGGGCATTCTTATAGAATAAGACAACCTAGTGCATTATTTAATACTTTGTTATTTAGGCAGTATTTCTTAGCTTTCCATGTTACAGCATGTCTGTTTACCAGTACATCTCCAGAGAAAGCAAAGATGTAACACAGTGGTGGCCTTCAAGGGATAATTTGCCTTGTGAGTGGTTTGCCACTGTTGTGGAGACTACTTCCAGCACACCACAGCAGTGCCTTCTGCTCATGGCAAGGTAGAGCAATAAGCATCATGCCATGCAAGCTCATCTCAAGAACCTGGATCTCAGCCCAAGAAGTGTGCCAAAATCAGATCTCCACTGGCAAATAGAGCAGTGAGAAGCTTATTATACCATTTTGGCATTTAACTTTTGGCATTTTTAACTTTTGACCTGGGGAGGTGCTGTACTTTGTTACACTTGTGTATGCCCAGAACTGGCATCCATCTGGGTTCAAAGTCAGGTTGGGTAAAGCCCCAAGCAGTCTGGTCTGATCTCACGGCTGATTTTGCTTTGACCTGCTTCAGCTCCTTCCAATCTGAATTATCCTGCAGTCCTGTGAGCCTTTGACACTACCAGCATTCCTGTTTTGCACCACAGTTTCACCATGTGGAGTTGAATGGGTGTGGCTGGAAGCAGGATGTGACTGTAAAGGGGATGTGTTTACAGGTGCTGGTTTATGGTGGATTTGCTGGGTATGTCTAGTATTGTGGTTATCTCTGTGCAAGCATACCCAGCACTGCTGGTAAGGTTCCTTACAGACATGAATTAAACACAAGCTTATGGCTAAATCTTAAGCATTTATCTACTGAACTGACAGGGCTGGTAAGGTTCCTTACAGACATGAATTAAATGCTTATTAAAATTTAGCCATAAGCTTGTGTTTATCTACTGAACTGACAGCTTATCTCTGTGCAAGCATACCCAGCACTGCTGGTAAGGTTCCTTACAGACATGAATTAAACACAAGCTTATGGCTAAATCTTAAGCATTTATCTACTGAACTGACAGGGGTCATTGTTTGCAGCACATCACAGGAGTCAGGTCCAGAATAAAAGGAGTCCTATTTCCTTTTGAAAAGAGGATTAATTAAAACCTGAGTGAGAACCAGTTTTGGCAGCCCTGTCTGGGGAAACTAAGGACAGAAAAAGGCAGAACAAAGAGTACAAGTGGTGGAATGGGACCCTGTAAAGCTGTGCAGATTCATTCCTCTGTTTGTCTGAGGAACAGAGCAAAAGAGAGAGAAACAAGTCATGGGGGGAAGGGAAAGCAGATTTGAAGGGATAGCCCATTGGATAAACAACATTAGGTCGTTCTTGCTTCTTGAGAAAATGAGCCATGAGCTTCAAGGGAAAGACCTTTGAGAACCAAGCCTGTAAAAAGGCTCTGAAGGGATGGGGTGAAAACATGGGACTGTTTTATTTTCTACCTATTTCTTCTGGTACTGACAGCAGGTGATCAGTCCTGTATGAAAGCAAGTAATTGGCTCCATTGTTGTGAAGGTTTAGTGCAGACAGCATGTGCCCAGGAGGTGTATGGGAGAAAGCAAGAGAGGAGGAAGACCATTCTATACAGATTCAAGTGAAAAAGTGGATTGGTTAAAACCCGGGAAACTGTTGCTTCCTCCAACGTTTGCATGTTCTCTAGGCTGCTAGCTTGACTTATGTCAACACCGTCACTCAGATCTCCTTTGATTCACTCAGCATGGACTAGAAGTGTAGCAGTGGCATGTTGCTGGCCAAGCAGCTGCTGGGGACCTCAGAACAGCAGCTGTCAAGCTGCTAAAAATTCAAATGCTACAAGTTCTGGCTTCATGCAGCTTCAAAGCTTCACACAGTACCCAACTTGACTGGCTTGCTGGTTTTCTTCTTTGCATCCTTTGGCATCACTAGCAGTGGGATCAAATGGGTTAACTAACAGCCCAGATGAGTGGGAAGGGTAAATAGTTCATGTACACAGACCTTTGGAAGGGCCAGAGTTATACAGGGCTGGAGGTCTGCGAGGAGGTGATGGACTGGTTCTAGGGTAACTTGACTTGAGTGTGTACCTGAAAGGATGGTACTAATGGAAGGCACCTAGCCGTGCTAAATCTATGCCTGGAGCATAGTAGGAGGCACATGCGCTGTTAGAGCACAGAGGATTTTGAATTATCAGCAGGTTCTGGATGAAAAATTACAGAATTTTTAAAAAGGAGGGCAAAAATGTAGATCAAGACATTTAATTTCACTAATATTCAAATATCCCGTTATTATTTTAGGTTTGAGTTTCAAACTGCTTTAAATATAAGAATGTCAATTGTATGTGCACTGCCATTTGAAGGGCACTGTGTGTATCTGAACCACTTGGGGCCAACAAGTTTGGTTTCAGAAAACCAAGCTATGATTCTACTTCATCAATTGCAAACTGAATATATTTTTTGAGGCAAGCAGGGATTCCTGGCAGGAGCTGTTGGCATACAACAGAGGATTTCTGCAAGACTGGAGAAAAGTGAGAATTGCAGGAAGCGATAGTGCAGGTACACAGAGGTATCCGCTCCTCATGCAAAGGCCAGTCTGGGGTTAAGGCAGCCCCGTATTTTAGGATGACTGAATAGATCAGTGTTGTATTCCTTGTCTTTCTCCAGTCCAGGTAAATTCTGCCATTGCCCTCACAGGGCCGGATGTCTGCATTTAGATTCTCTCTAATTTGGCCCAGTTAGACCATTCTTACAGAAGCTTGTGGAGATCCTGTGTTTATCAAGAGGGAGAATAATTTCCAGATAACTACATCCAGTGATTGATTGGTTGATCTGTGGATGCCTCAGTGAAGAGCCTGAGGAGGTCAGACAGTGTAGGATTTTGCTATATGAAAGATGGAATTTCAAGATGTCAAGGCAAATGTCCTGGAGGAAAGAGCAGGGTCAGGTCAGACAAGAGTGACTTCGACTGACAACCCTCAGTGTGTAGCCAGTATGGGGAACTCACTGAAGCACTAATTTGAGCTTTGCTGCTTCTATATTCTTGCATTCAGAAAGGCGTTGATAAGAACTTCAGATTCTCATGGAAGTGGATTTATCTTCTTCACCTGCTCCTAGAAGTATTGCCGGTTAATGAAAGAGCATGAGGAGGCATCTGCCCTGTGAAGAGAGGATGTTCTTTCATTCACGAAAGAAAATGTAACATACTGGGGTTTACAGACTCGGCACTGGAGCAGGCTGTGGCATCGGTCTAGACATTTTGATGTCCTTGCAGCAGATTCACAGCAGTGTACATGATCTCATGCCTCTCCATAACACTTCTTTTTTAGTCATGCTTTGTATATTAGTTCCAAAATGATACGAATGCTTCATAACTGGGGCAATCACAATTAATTGTGAAAAATATTTTTGAGTAAAATCAGATGATGGTGGTGTGATAAAAAGCATCTACAGAAAAGAGAATGATTTATGTAGTATTTGAAGTATTTTTCCTGTTGAACTGTTAGGTAGAGTTTGGTTTAGTACATGTCATTCTGCATGCGGGCTGAAGTTTGGAGAGACAGAACCTCCACGAATGCTCATTGACTGCATGATGGGACAGTGGGAAGAAAAACAAGGTTTATGTTAGCGATATCTAGGAGACCCCCTTCTGATGTGATGAGCATGTTTCTAATGATGTGTAAAGACCTTGGTTTGGGGGAAATTCTCTCTACAACGTCTATTCCAGAAACTGTTTTTCAGTCAGTAGAAGAGTCAGTCCAAGCAATAAGCACATAGAGGTGACCATCATTATGCTTGGTGAGAGAAAGGTCCCCTGTGCATTCTGTGGTGATTGCTCAGTAAACAACGATGATCTTTTCACCAGTGCTCACATAATGAGCCCCAATGTGCCTTGGTGACACCCTGAGGGTGCTGGGCCTGAACCAAGTGCACCACTCAACTCCCATGCTGCCCATGGGGTGAGAGCAGACCTAAAGGCTTGAAGCAGTATCAACCTGAGACTGAGAGCCAAAACAGTCAATTTTAACTTCCTTCTCCTGTTGCCTGGAGGTGGGAGCCCTCTGCCAGCTGGAATCTGCAAACAGTGTTTATGCAATGTTTGATAGTGAGTCAGAATGTTCATTGGAAAAGCACCAGCTATTCTGCCACAGGCAAATGGGTTTTTTATTTAGGTTATCTGGTTACAGAATATTCAGGAAAAATCTTAATAACCCTCTGGCCTCAGGTCACTTGGCCTAAGGTTTTTCCTGAGAAGGGATCTGCTATAACAAGTGCACAAGGGCTATTTCTTTGCATATGGTAGGCTGTGGCAGATACACCTATATTTGTGAAATACATCTTCAAGGCTGCTTGACTTTTAGTATTCCATCTTTGGAAGAAGAATGTTAAAGAGGAAATTGCCCCTTTACAGGTGCAAGTGTCACGTAGTGAAGGCAGAGTTTCTTCTCAGGGTGAGATGCAGTCAGTCACCTGGTGTGTCTGACAGTTACTGTGCCCAAACTGCCCAAGGCAATTGGGCAGACCAACAGACTAAGCTCTCATGTGATTACACCACTGACCCTTTTGGTGACCAGTAGATGTGAACGAATGTCCTGTTTCTAGTACAACTGAGTTCTGCCTTCTTCAGAACTGTAGGGTTCTCACCTGGAGGAGTAACAGCCTCTGTGACATTTTCATCCTGGTGATCTTGCAGATGTCAAGCAATTGTGCTATAACTCATGCATGTTCTGGCATTGCCATCTTTCAGATGATGTCCACCACCTTCTGAATTAGTAAAGACCAAGATGAAGAGATTTAGCCTCTCCACAGCTGGTGGCCACTACTGGCAAGAAGTAGTGTGAAGAACAGGAGCCTGTTTTGCCATGGAAAAATAATTTCTTTTAATAATTTTGTCTCCAAACTCCTGAATGAAGAAAAGCACTTAAACTGAGTGGTTTTTGTTCTGAAATGTTAGAGCTGGAAAAAGACTTTAAAAATCCCATTTGATCTGGTTCTGTCTTTGAAGATAAATATGTGGAAAAGCCTCAGATAGCAGGTTAATGGAAGTTGAGTGCATCAATATATGCAAAGATAGTAGATAAGCTTAGCTATATTGTACAAACAAAAACTCTCTCTGGAAAACACGGTGCAATCATATCACCTCCCCCCTCTCCACGCACCATGATCATGCTTTCTGTTATCACGTTCTTTCTATGGCTTTAGAATCTTCACACAGAAGACAAAAGCAAGGCTTTATGTTATGCTGGATTTCTTATATTACAGAGATACACTTTGTTTAAATGTTAATAGGAACAAGAAATGCAAATGTCTGACTTGTTTTGAGTACTTTGATGTGAGAAACTTTCCCCAAACCAAGGGAATGAGATCAAACAAAAGGGAACGCTCAGAGGAGTGTCTCCTTTGAGGAGAAGGAGTTGAGTGTCTTGCTTCAACACTCACTCTCAAGACAAATGGCAGGACAGGGAATATTGTCCTTCTGGTGCCAAGTAAAGTGGCCAACCTAAGAAAAGCTGAGCTTTACGGCACACCACACAGGGTCAGTACTGATTGCTGCCCAGGCAAAGGCAGGGACTGAAGGTTCCCGAAGAGGGGAAGGATTTGGGAGAAGAGCCAAGGGGAGAAGCTGCAGTGAGGTGTTGGGGAGTATCAATATATCCAACCCAGCTTCAAACCCAGCTTCAAACCCAGCTGTCTGCCAAGACTGAAGAGACCTTCTGTTCTGGAGAGGTGAAGCTCTGAACATCCCACATTCACCACAGCTTCTCTGCAGTGCTCGTCTTTAAGCAGGATAGAACAAACTAGGCACAGCTTCATGGTCTGTATGTGTCTTTGGGCAAACATGGGCTTGCAAGTGTTTCTAGGGGATGTGTTTTCAACACACACACACGTTACAAGTAAGAATGTGAAAGCTGAGGCTGTGTATTATTTAGGCCAGATTAGGTTGATACATGAGTCATCAATAAGCCTGCACTTCTAGTCTACTGCCATCCCCCAATAGATAAAAAAGTACACTGCTTTTTTTTCGGAAGTACTGGAAGCCTTCATTAAGATGGAATGTTGTGAATTATTTTGACCAAAGAATTAAGGAAGATATCCTGAAAAAGGAATTTAAACATTTTTTGAACAAACTGGCGCTGATTAGAGCTCTAGAAGCGTTTTACAGCACACATTTTATAGGGTTTGGGGATGACATTAAATGAAATAGCAGGGCTGAGGTCCAGGTCTGAGACAGAAACACCAGGGGGAGGGTGGAAGGTGAACCTCTGCAGGAGGCTGGTGAAGAAGAGGAAGAGCTCCATTTTGGCAAGAGTCTCACCGACGCAGATTCTCCGCCCTGGAACAAAATGGCCGTAAGAAAGTCAGTGAGAGCTACTTCTTCAACAGTCAAAAGAAATACAAAACCTCTGAGCAGCTCTTACTCTGAGGAAGATCAGTGGAAATCTCAAAATACTTGAAATATCGTATCCTACCCATGAATAAAGAACACAGTAGCTCTTAAAAGTCAGTTGAATACAAGAACCATCTGAGAGAGAGGCTACTTGGTCTTCAGAGCTATGATAGCAAAGCCACATGGTGATTTTTTTAGTTTATCTAAATTCTTGCATTTGGGGAGAAATGTATAGAAATTCAATCTGAATTCCTTAACTCCGATTTTCAATAAAAAATTGTATTTTTCTTTGTTCTAAGATTTTTCCTGTACTTTGTTCAATGTTTTGATCCCAGGCCAACTTTAGGTAGTTTAGTCTAGACTTTGACTCTATTAGTGTAGTCACAGGCCATTTTTTATATTAACATTTGTCAGAAGAGACCTCGGACACTCACAAATGATGGTTACAGCTGGACTGAGGAGGAAGATGGAGGCGACATTCTACAGAGACCCTAATATAGGCCATTCTTCAAAAGCGCTGTGAATGTAAACTTTTGTTCATCCTAGTCAAATTCATCCGCTTGTAAACTGCCTTCGTTGGGGCCTGATGATTCAATGCCATAACTAAGAAAAAAAGTGGGAAATGAAGAGCTACTGCATTGCTGCACAATACATTAAGCCCTCCAGGAAACGCCCAGAACTGACACTCCCTGGATGTGGTTTCAGCTGGGACATCTAAACTTCAATCTGAAAAGGATGGCCTGTGAATAAGTTCTTCTATGAAAAAGAATTATTTACTATTTTTTGGACAGTGAGTATGACAAGGAAAGCCCTTATTCGAATATGTAGAATTAAAAATACACAAATACAGTCTATAAAAATTGCGGAGTGTTGTGGATATGACAGAAGGGTGTATAGGAACTTAACTGAGTAATAACTGAGACTGCAAAGCAGGAGAAATGCCAGAGAAGGAGCAGTCGTCACGGGAGTTGGAATCTCCTGTGCTGTGGCAGGTGTTGCGGGTGTGTAAGCTGAGGTGAGTGTCATGCTCTGTGGAAGCCTCAAAAGACAACCCCTTTCTGTCCTTCGATTTTACATAGAATTTGGGGTTTTGTGTAAGGCAACTCCTTCTTAGTGACACACTCTAAGCAGTCTCGATCCCAGCCGATGTTATTCATAACTTTTTAAAAAGGATGTGCAAAAATTAAACACGGTTCTCCAAGAAAGACTCAGAAGGCACCTTTCCTGAGTGCTTTGTGTGCTGTCATAGACAATGCAGCTGGGTAAGAGTCAAAGAAGCCCAGGCTGCATGGCAGTTGTGGGCTACAGATTATAATGCAGAAATGTGTTATCTAAACCATTGTGTAAGTTGCTGAAAACCTCCCTCACATTTAATAAAGAAGGCACTACAAATTCTTGTTTATAACCATCAAATACTAATTGAGAAACCAATGACATCCAGAGGCCGAAGAAATTAGCAGCCATTTGTGAGTACTCTCTCTCATCAGAGGTGTGTCCTGAGAAATCTGTGAAATACAGGTTGTGAAATGGTCCCGTGAAAAAGACAATGTCTTTACTACTGAGGCCAGGCCTCAGTAGTAAAAAACCACTGGTATAAGTAGTTCCTGTCTAAGATGTCTGCTTGCAACAGCAGGGAATGGAAAAGAGAAGGTACCTGCTGAAAAAGGCATGAAAGCATCTTTCTTCACAAACTTTCCGTTGGCATCAAGAAAGTGCTCAGGATAGAACATGTCTGGTTTCTCCCACTGCGATTTGTCTTTCAGGACAGAGGTCAGTAAGGGGATGATGTAGGTTCCCTGCAAAATAAGATGGTGGAATTAATCCATGGGCAAATATTGTGGTGGCAGTAATGGCAATAAGGCTTCAAGATTGCCAGCCTGGAGAAAGAGATTATTCTGCCTGCTGTTCTGTGCCTTCTTTAGAGAGTTCACGTTTATCGCACTAACCAGATTTGAAAAAGAAGAAATGCCAACAGAAACAGTCCTGTAGGCACCTCACCTTGGGAATGAAATAGCCTTTGAGAGTGACATCTGCAGCAGTCTCATGAGGCAAATCCAATGGCAGGATATTAGCGAACCTTTGAATTTCATGGATGACAGCATCCGTATATGGCATCTGAGTTCGATGCTCGATCCGTGGGGAGTTTGACCCTATCACTTGCTCTATCTCTTCTTGGACCTTTCCTGGGGAAAGAATCAATTGTAAGATAGAGGCAAGGATTCATTCATCTCTGAGACATGCTGTGCTTTGCTGGTGTAAGGTACAATAGATCTTGAGTGAAACCCATAAATTCTCCCAATATCTTTTTTCCTTCCGGAAATCATGGGAGGTGGACAAAACTATAGTGTTTGATTATTTCTTTACCTATAAGAAACCTAAAGACTCGCATTTTTCTGCCATCTCTTCTGCGTGAAGTTTCTTGCTCTGACCAAGAGGTGTGTCAAAAATCCTGCTTGACTCCTAACAGCCCTGTACCACGAACTGGAACAGAGATGTCAGACGAAGAGCAATTTCCTGTACCTCTTCATGTATTTAAACTCAGAACAGTCCATTTAACATCTGCACAAGCCTTTGGTTTATTAACAGGCTGCATCTGAGGGAAACCTGGAGCAATTTCATTGGCCAACACAGGACAACTCTCTTCTCTTTCATTATGAGATTTTATGGAGCAAAGGACCTGGCCTGTATGAACTCTGTTTATTATCTACCTGTAGGCTGACTGGTGTGCCCCTCGCTGAGGTCTGAGCCACAGGGCAGAGCGATATCTAGACAATAATTACCTGGAAGTCTTGGCATTTTGTAACAGTGTACTAACAGATATGATGACCCTCCTGTTCCTGGTTCCTGTCCAGTTCCTAACTCATTGGGTGTAACAGCAACTGTGGTAAAACCACTTACTCTGAATTTCAGGGTACTTCAGCATCAACAGAAAGCTCCAGTTTAGTGTGGTGGTAGTTGTCTCAACACCAGCAGCAAACAAATTGCTCACCAAGCTTAGCAAGTTGCCATTATGGAAATACCTGTTAGTAGTGAATTTCTCCTGAAAGAAATGGATGAGAGAAAAGAATGAAAAAACTTTCCACGTGAAAATGCAATTTATGTAGCTAGATGTTTACTAAGGAATACATCCTACAGTTTAGAAGAGTGTGAAAGACAAAGAGCTTTGGGCTTGTGCTTGAAGAAGTGTGTTGACATGTTGAAGTGTTTTGCGTAATCTCTGCATTGATTTGAGTGAGCTGCAAAGAGAGCTGGTTTCTCTATTAAGGAGGTAACCCGGGTGTATCAGAGACCCCAAATAAGGATCCCAGTAAAGCCCAGGTTGGACTTCTGTTCTGTAATGTATTACGGTTTTGAAAGCAGTGGAAGGTCTAGGACAGCAGGGAGAGCAGATAGAAAGATGCAGCCTCTGTAAATATATTGCTACAGTCTAAAGAAAAGCATAAATAAAGATAAACGTTTGCGGGTTAAAAGGGGTTGGAACTGCAACAGTGACATATCTGTTCAACTCGACTGGTTTATTGTATTTGTTTTGTCAAAGATAGATTCCCTACAGAAATATAAGGACTGGAAGAAAATTGTACATTTTTAGATAACCATAAAAGTTGGAATAAATGATAAAAGGTTCAGTTACCTCCTGCTGTTTAACTAGGAAAGCATCAATGAAACTTCTTTGATCATTTTTGTCCAGGTTTTTGAGATATTCTACAAAAGTAGCTTGTACATAAGCATGGAATTCATCTCTGTTTTGCAGAAGAGTTTTGTTGGCCCTTAGGAGGAATCCAAGGCTTGGGAAGATGTTGTACAGCTACAAGAGTGAAAGATGTTAGAATTTACCAGGCAGAGGTCTGAAAACACCACTGAAAATAATTGATAATATTGTGCCTGTCTGGGGACACAAAGACTCAATATTTTGTTCTATAAAACATGAAGAAGTGACTGGACAAAATCACGGTAGAAAATCCATCAAGCACCAATGAATACGTGCAAAACTCTCAGCCCCAAATTACTGTTTTGCAGGAGTGGTGTAGATATCAGACTCAAACACCTGCCGCTGGGGAGTTGGAAATGTTGGCCAGCAACATTTTTTTATTATTATTTTAGCCAACTCTTCTGCTCTTATATTTTTTCTTTTTCAAAGCCGTAAAGAACAAAAGTGAATCCAGTGTGCAGCAGCATTGCAAACAAGTATCAGCGAGGATTTATTACTCATTGAGACATTTCAATATCGTAGAAACATGGGAAAATAGGGTTATTTATCAGGGCTCCTTGTACAGGTAGATGGTAGATGACACCACATACTCTACAGCTTCTCCCTACCCCATGTTGTGAGGTTGCAGTGTTTTGCCTGGTCGTTTTATATGTGTGAACCGTATTTCTGGGGAATGCTGGCCTTGCTGTTCACGCACTACACGATCTGGTTTTTTCAGTCTGGTTTTAGCCCCATACAGACAGTAGCTTAAGTATGATTTTGAGGTACTAGGGGTTTGATTGTTGCCTCAGGATTCCCAGGCTATCTCTCAAGCTTTGTTTTGCCCCAGAAAGTGCTCGTAAATCTATTGTCTCTCAGAGTCTCAGGTTCTTCTGTTTAATTGAAACAATCGACTACAGGTATTAGTACGTTCCTATGGCATCCAGTGGCACAGCAACATAAAAATGTTTATCATTACCGCAACCAAAGGTTTCCCAGCGAGCCTCATGCTTTCATTGGTCAAATGTTGAAGTCTCAAAAATCTGGAGTCTTCGTAATCAAATCGTTTTCCAAGTAGTATTGACACAATTATGTTAGCGACTGCTGCATTAATGAATTTACTAGCATCGAAGGGCTTTCCTGTGCAATGAATGAAAGAATATATTACATTATGGCAGGAGACATAATTTATAAATAATTTATAGTCATTTTAATACTAGTTATTGCTATTGATTCGATTTATGACTGATTTTTATTATTGATTATTATTCGGTGTTAGACAAAAGTGCCAAAGGAGCCAAAATGCATCAAATTGATTCAGATTTACATTCCTTAAGCAGGTCTGAACTTGAGAAGGTTACTGACAAGCCTCCAAGTACTTGAACAAAACCTTGAAGGTTTGAAGAATGAATCATTTACCCACCATCCTGTGACCCGATGATGTCTGCCAGATACCCGTACTCCTCCACAATGCGGTCCTCAATGGCCCTTTTCCCCATTCCAAAGTCTCGTAAGGCCGTGAGAGTAAATCTTCGCATCGCCTTCCAGTTCTCACCACGAGCAAAAACAATCCCTGACACAAAGAGAACATTTCAAGGTGGCAGATGATTTTAAAACTAATCTGTAGACAAAAAATGTAGATGTTTAGTAGCAGTCACTTTTAAAACAAGCTAAATTACATCTGGCTGGGGAAAAAACTTTTCCTGAAGTATTTTCAGGCCTCACAATAAGTTTATTGCACAGACAAAAAAGGAGGACAAACTATTTTAGAGGTGTTTAGTCAAATCGTATGATGAATACATATCTCTGAGAGGTATTTGTCACTGAAATAAAGATGATTGCAGGAGAAAGCTGACTAGGCACAAATGTCAAAAATTTAGCTAGTGTCTTAAAACCTCAATCTTTTTTTTTTCACTGAAATTGTTATACCATGTAACTAGTAACCTTAGTTACATTTTTTTAAAGGAAAAAATCAGGTGTAAAGAAAGCTTGCGTGTAACAATGCAATCGAAAGATGCAGCTGATAAAATGTTTGCAGAATTATTCCTGAATTTGTCCAAGGGTCTCTGGAGATGTAAATAGGAAACTCTTATTCAAAACTAGAATGACATTTGGGCTTGAAATTCTTATCTGGAAACCCAGCTCAGTACATGGTATTTCCCTTATTAAAATAAATCCCCAGTTCTGTATGTGTTCCATTCTATTGTCGCATTCAGATTTTAAAAGCACTGTTCACCACTTGAAATGAGAAACAGTGGTATAATACTCAGTTCAGGAAAAGGAGTTTCTATGATAAGCCCAAACCAGCAGAAGTCCAGAACTATATCATGGGAGCTAGAAATGCCTTCCCTACATGCCCTAGATCCTGAAAGTGTGACACTATCCATCATTTTTCCTGTGGTTATTGTCAGAGTTAAGTTTTTCTGTTGTCACTGTCAGTGGTTTCAAATTTGAATAAAGGCACTGAAAGAGATTTCTCCCTATTTCCAATGCCTTATATGGTCTCCGATCCAGAGCGACGTGTCAGCTTCTGCTTCCGCTGTAGGAGAAACCTTTTTCAATAAGTCAAGATGATAAGGAAAAATAAAGCCAACTTACCATTTCCTCTGGTCAAATCTTCAAAGACTGGGATTTTAGGTCTCTCTGCAAATGCATCTGCCTGGTTTACGAGAGCTTCCTTCACTGTCTCATACCCAGAGATCACCACGATTTTCCTTTGCCCCATCTGAACACTGAAGACTGGACCATACACTTTTGACAGCTGTCAGAAGAACATGGCAGTGATTTACAGCTTTTACAGCTTGCAAAGAAATCCACCACCCTTTCAGGGCTGCTTATTTTTCTGCTCTGCCTGGAAGTTACTAAAATGTTACATGTTTTCCTAAGTACAGAGAAAGAAAATTAATTTAAATAATGTCAAGATGCCGGGCATTATGATGGCTAATAACTAAATGTCACGGTGAGGAGTGGAGTCCAGTGTGCTAAACGGAGCAGAAGTGTCACCAGCTCTATGTTAATGGGTTTCTTTTGTTTACAGGCTAAACCTGTTCAAACCTTTGCTACCATTTATCGTATAAAAAAATTCGGTGTGTTTCTGGGCTGGGATCTGGCATTAGGTAAATTCTCACATGTTATATACGACTGCACCCACCACAAATCTGCCTCTCAGACAATGTTTGGTCTAAGCTGGTACCTTTTTAACTTATACAGGCAGATTTATTTTCATGTAACAAAATGTTCCTGATTCTCCTGACAATTGGAGGGGCTTTTCCTGACTGCACTTATTTTCTAGCGTGTTTGCAGAGAAAAACAGAAAGCAACTCTTCAGCATTTATATGCAAAATGTTCAGCAACTGGTAAGCAAGTACAGCACGAAATAACTTAGCAGCAGCAACATGCCTGAATTAAGAGTAGCTTCTTTGATGGTGATGCTATTCTGCTAGACTGCTGTTGCCCTGGCAGAATAGGATCTTTTCAGAGTGTTCTCCAGTGAGGACTTTCCAGTGCTTGCAGTGGTGATGCTCAGGATGAGCATATGGTCTCCAGTTGCATTTACACAGTAGATACGTGTGAATATTAAACCCTGAGCTAAGTTGAAGTCAGAGAACTAACCTCTTCCTTTAGAATGGATTCACTGAATTACAGCAGAGTCTTTTTAGTTCAGTTGGCCTGAAAAAAGATGGAACTTGCTTTTGCCAATGCAGTTAGGCTGCATTGCACAGACACAGTGATTTTCAGATGCTGCATCTGAGTGGTCTTTTGATTTGTAGATGTAACATACATAGACATATAGGTGCAAATATCCCTTTTAAAATAGTTGGCAAGGAGGATAGATAATGTCAGTGTCTCAGTAGAAAGAGCTCTAAGAGAGGAGCAGGTTCACAGAAGTCTTGACTCAAAATCAGGAAAGTCCTACAATAAACTAAGTAAAGAAAGCACTAGAAGAAATCTGAGAGATTTATTCCTTTGATTTGCTTAGATCTTTGCTGTATTTTCTGGCAGCTGTTGGCTCCTGCTATTAAGAGCATAGCTTTTAGGGAAGACAGAAGGAAAAGGACATGAGAAGGGATGCTAAATCAGTGAAGGCAGGAAGCTGCAGTCACAACCACAGACATATCAATCAGTGGAAGGTGAATGAAGTTAGACCACTTATCAAAATCAATCCTTATTCAGCTAGGTTTTTTCCTCAAAATTACCACAAAAATAAGGTGAGCACTTGTTATTAATTTGAGAGTTGTTTAAGGATGAAATCCAGATGCATGAAGTTGTACGGAGAAAATACTACAGTGAAGAAGTGTTCTGCCCAAATAACCATGTCCTGCTCACTGCTAAGGGTCATCTCTGGAAGCAACACATCTATTGGGTGCAATAGGTGAAACTCTCTGACATCTTGGACTATGGAGCTTGGTGATACATGCGGTTATGGGACCAACAGAAAAGATAATGCATACCTGTAGATAAGTCCTGTAGGGTCTCTTCAAGTCAAACAAATGCAGATTTCCAATGATAGGTAATGCTCTTGGTCCTGGGGGAAAATTCTTTCTCCAGTTGTTATTCCAGAAACCTCTCATTTTCAAAATGAATAGAAAAATCAAGATGAACACTAACCCAGTGGAAGTGCAGCTGCTCCAGTCCATCTCTATTCAGCCAGGTATTTGCTACAGAAGAGAAGATGTGGACTTTGGGTGTCTGTCCTTCTGCAATATTTTCCTGTGCTATACTAGTCCGTAAACCTCTTTCCCAGTGAAGGGTATGCTGCTCTCGCGATTGGTGACTGATGTTGTTCTCTTGCCCTGCGCTTGCTGATGAATCCTCAGTATCGACCAGAGGGAGGTAAATATTTACTAGCCAAGGGTGTGTGACTGGGTGAGAGTGTAACTCTCTGTCTGAGAATGAAAGTCCAAGAACATGGGGAACCACAGGTCACCATCCTGGTGTTTGGTATAAAGGTCATAAATTCTGCATGCTCTTCAGGTTACTGATTAGTTATATTTTTGTTATCAGTACAGGCACAACCTTGATACCCTGAGAACTGAAATTAGAATGCCGATGCCCAAATGGTTAGTGCACAGAGATTTATTGATTTTTTTTTAAAGCTATTAGGAATTGGTATAACTTTGCTCCCATTGAATTCACTGGGAATTCCAAATCACAGAGTCACAGAATGGTTAGTATTGGAAAGGACCTCTGAAGGTCGTATGGTTCAAAGCTCCTGTTCAAGCAGGGCTACCTAGAGCCAGATGGCCCAGACTATGTCGAGGCAGATTTTTGGTATCTCCAAGGAGGGAGACTGCACAGCCTCCCTGGGGAACCTGTGCTAGTGCTCGGTAACTCTCACAGTAAAAAAGTGTTTCTTGGTGTTCACAGCGAACGTCCTGTTTTACAGTTTGTGCCACTTTCCTCTTGTCCTGTCACTGGGCACCATTGAAAACATCCTGGCTCTGTCTTCTTTATACCATTCCTTCAGGTATTCATATATATTGATAAGATCCCCCTGAGCCTTCTCTTCTGTAGGCTAGACAGTCCCAGCTCTTTCAGCTGTTCCTCACAGGAGAGATGTTCCAGTCGCTTAACCATCTTCATGGCCCTTTGCTGGACTCTCTCTAATATGTCCATTTCTCTTTCATACTGGGGATCCAGAATTAGACACAGCACTCCAGATGTGTTGGCACCAGTGCTGAGTTGAGGGGAAGGGTCACCTCTCCTGACCTGCTGACAGCACTCCTCCTAATGCAGCCCAGGATACCATTAGTCTTCTTTGGTCAAGGGAACATTATGGCCTCATGTTCAACTTGGTGTCCACCAGGACCCCTAGGACCTTTTCTGCCAAGCTGCTTCCCAGCTGGGCAGCCCCCACTATGTACTGGTGCCTGGGGTTGTTCCTCCCCAGGTGCAGGACATTGCACTTCTCTTTGTTGAACTTCATGACGTTCCTGTCAGCCCATTTCTCCAGCTTGTTGAGGTCCCCCTAGATGGTGACACAGCTTTCTGGAGTTTCAGCCACTCTCTAAGTTTGGTGTCATCAGCAAACTTGCTGAGGGTACACTCTGCCCCATCATCCAGATTGTTAACGAAGACATTAAACTGGACTGGACTCACTATTGACCCCTGGGGTACTCTGCTAGTTACTGGCCTCCAGCTGGACTTCATGCCACTGATCACTAATCTCTGGGTCTGACTTTTCAGCAAGTTTTCAACCATCTCACTGTCTGCTCATCCAGCTCATACATCAACAGCTAGAGCACTTCATATGGTTCTTCTTAGGCCACTCTTCCAGTCTATCCAGGTCTTCCTGCAGGGTGGCTCTCCCTTCCAAAGTGTCCACTTCCCCTCTCAGTTTGGTATCACATTTAGCTTAACTCTGCACGAGAGCTTAGTCATCTGGCTGCACCCCATTGTTCAAGAGGTCACTTCTAGCCTATTTCTTGTTTGATGTTTTTACAACACATGCTTTTAACATTTTTTAGTTGTCCTAATGCTGTTTCTGTATTATTATCTAGTTTTTAAGTATTGGGAACATCAGAAGGGACATACTGAAGTGTTTTTCACAGATGCATTTGTACTCCCTATTCCAGTTGTTAAAGTCATATACTCCTCACATGGTTTCAGTCACCCAAAATATAGTTTCACAGGCTAGGCTAGACTTAGAATCATAGAATCATAGAATGATTTGGATTGGAAGAGGCCTTTAAAGGTCTTGTAGTCCAATCCCCTGCAGTGAGCAGGGACATCTTCAACTAGAGCACATTGCTCAGAGCCCCGTCCAACCTGACCTGGAATGTTTCCAGGGATGGGGCTTCTACCATCTCTCTGGGCAACCTGGGCCAGTGTCCCGCCAGTCTCAGTGTAAAAAATTTCTTCCTTGTATCCAGCCTGAATCTCCTTTCTTCTAGTTTAAAACCATCACCCCTTGTCCTATTGCTACAGGCCCTACCTCTAGGGTCATACTTTGTCAAAAGGGAAACAAAGAATTTCCTGAAAATGATAGATAGATTAGGTGGAATGCATCTCCATGTAAAGGGATCCATCTCCCTGCTCTGTTTTTTGAGAGAACCTGAAGGACTGATTTCTCTCGGGCAGTAGTCTGAGAAAAGACAGAGGACAATAATGAGTCCTTGGTGGATGAGGGTCTGGGTTACTCTGAAAAGCTTATAAGGAGAACTGGAGAACAAAACTGCATGGTTTATTTCCCCCTTCTTGTTTTAAAGATCTAAAGGTAACTATTGCGGGCATCATTCTGAAAGATTTACTTACAGTGAGTGATACTTTCTCACTCCAGTATTCCTTTGTGGCCAATGATCACAATCAGTGAAACTACTTCACAGCTGTAGGTGAATGAAAGACCCTCTGAATCCCCAAGTAGGATTTTGAAGGGTTAGCTTCATACATTGAAGTTAAGCCTTTTACGTTCTATCTACATATGGAATCTTTTTCAATTATTTTTCAAGTACTGCAATGTTTTGTGTTTGTAAATTATGCACAAAATACATCTAAAATCTTTACATACAGAATATTCACAGAGATTTATACTGTGAATGTCCATTTTTACAAAAATGATTGTGTGAAGGCTTTGAAAGGATGAATGACATCTTCTAGCCAAAAAGGTGGAAAAGAGTCAGTCATTGTGCATCTGCGAAAGAGCATATTTGAACTGAAGTGTGTTGTGACAAATGTATTTTCATTCATAGGTGGAAATCTGACATATATAGCAGTATACAGCTGATAAAACAAGGGACAGCCCTGTCTAGTATCTTTCTAAAGCTTTTCAAGGAACAGTATATCAGCAGAACAGAAAACATCTGTGCTATTTTATATGAGAGTAGTTCTCCCCTTAAATCTGAGATGACTTGAAATAAGATTCTGGTATAAAAAAGTCTTGAAAGTTCATCCACTGTGGCTTGGCCTTCTGAGACATCAGTGGTAGCTTTCTGTGTCTTAATAATGCCTAGAGGCATTGTGATCCTCCTGTTACATTTTAATCTCCAATCCATTACCTCTCAATGGTTTATTTCTCTGTGTGGGTAGGCACAGATGTGTGGGTAGGCACAGATGTGTGACTGCTCCCAGCTACTGTCATCTCATCGAGTTCCTTCAGATACCTCAAATTTTGTCTTTCTGAATTGAGCAGCCCTTATCATCACTTCTAAAGTGGAGTTAATTTACTGTAATTTAGCTTCAGTTTTCTCTTTCTGCTTTCTCTTGGTTTAGGAGGCAGTGACTTCAAAGTGACTACCACTCCGGAGTTCTCCACTGAGCCTTCTGTAAGTTGAATATAGTTTCTTTGTGATCAGTTCCTAAGAACTCACGCTTTTTCTTGGAGCTGGCATTTATTTCACTTTATGTCTATTAGTATTAACACTGCTACTAGCCATTTATTACTGTTGGATATATTAAGACATAAGATATATTAATTACCTCTTTTACATAGCTCATACTCAGTTGCCTTATTGTGTCTTTGAAACTGTCTAAATTAATCTATGCCAATAACGACATTTTTCACCATTCCTCTTTCTTCTGCCTTTATATTAACAAACAATCTTGATATTCATATTGCCACTTAATATACCTCTTCAATCACTATATTCTGTGCTTTGCTATGGAAATTATTTCAACATTTTGTTTCTTGTCATAACCAGTCTTCAAAATACAGCACATTTTCTCCCCCATCCAAAACCAGGATAACACACCTTCTTAAAAATTTTATCTGGGGTGCTCTGCTGAAAAGCTTGTTAGAGTCCAAATAGACAATATAAATCCATATCTTCTTGATTATCTTAATGCAGCTGAAGGATATGACTATAACCCAGTAATGTTGCGGTTAAATACAGTGTCCTGTAATAGTCTTGAAATACAAAGATTGTTTCAATGGCTGTATTGACTCAGTGAAAACAAAAAGTAAAATACAGATAATTTTGTAGACCTGATTGTGGTGGGTTTTTCTGATGAACAAATATGTTGGAAGGCTCTTATTAATTCACTTGATCTTGGCATAATGACTATGTATTCTAAAATCAAGCTTCTTTTATATTACAAAAATATAGCTATCTGCAGCCCCTTCTTAACTCTTACGTGGCTAGGACAACACTCAAATGTTTTTTAGCCTTAGAAACTGAAAAGAGCATCATTATAACAAATATCACAGACAAATTATTTTTCTACATGGTGGCTTCAAATCTGCTGTGCTCATCATAGTTGTTGGAGTGAATTTCATGTGGTTTCTCCTCTTCTGGAACCTGCCATGAAAATCAGAGAAGAGTTCAGTTGATGAGATTTGCTTTCTTTTGCCATAAAAGGACACTAAAGTGCACTGAGAGTGTCATTCTGTTTGTATATATTATACATCTTTTTATTAACTTTGACCCAGCCTGGCATTAACCACTAGTTCTGAATTCTAGGAATGAATTCAAGGTTTTCTTAATAGAAGAATTTCTTGAACTCTGTTGTGAGCTACAAGAGTGAAACATTAATATCTGGGGTTTTCAAGGAGCTCTAAAGGAACATTCCTAATGAAATGGAAACGATGTGGTATGCCAGATATCAATGTCCCTTCCCATCACCTGATAAGGCTTATTTAGAATAGAATATTTCTGGGCAGTTCTACTGACATTACAGAACCTTCAGTTGAGGAGGACTGTGTTATTATCACTTGTCAACACAGGCTATGAATTCTTCACCCACAGTTTAAAACCTCCCTTTTCCTGATATTTTTTATCATTTTCATATGACAGCCTATCACAGGTCGTGCCAAAACCCAGTGCTTTGAACTTCCAAAGGTCAAACAGTGAATGACGTTCAGAGCTGTCATTAAAAGTTGTTTTTTCTGATTGACATTGTGACAGCTGATCTTTTGGTTCAAAACTTCCCCTGAGACTGCAAACTTTCTCTCACCAAAAGCCAAATTTTGTGGTTCATAAAAAACTATTAAAATCTCCTTTCGACTTCACAACATTTTTGTTTACAAGGAATGTATATAATGTATTTCTTCTTGCCTTGCATCTTTGAGTTTGTCCCAGCATAAAGGATGAAATTCAGATTGTCTAAATGTCATTAGTCTCTAATGGAGGAAGATCAAAAAGCCTACAATCAGCACAGGTAGCTTCTTAGGTTAGCTAAGAGGAAAGGTATATCTGAGTTTCTGTTCTGCACTTGGTTGTAGGCATCCAACACAGAGATGTGAGACTCAACTGATCAAATCTAGGTCTGTATGGAACAGAGTTCTGTGTCTGAGGTAGGCAATGAAAGATCTTTCGCTATCGGTGGGGAATACAGAGACTTTCAAGCTTTTAATTCATGTAACCTAATATAGGTCTGGAAGGATTCAAATGAATTGCAATCTAGAACTTTCTCTTTACTGAGTGTAAAGGGAGCCCACCAGGGCTGTTTCAGATGGTCTTGTTTCTCAGCCCCAGTGTTTTGTGTCTTCATGTATAAAATAATAATGCCAGGAAGCCCATCTTCCTCTGATAATCTCAGTGGCCAGCTCATGCAACCAGGAAGCAGAAGAGCTTCTGCTTAGCTGATGGATACTCAGCCTACAACTACTGAAGTGCTCTTCATTCAGTGTGAAATTCTAGATGGCACTAAAAAGCAGCACCATTTGGCCAAAACTGCAAATCTCATGTGTCTAAACTACTAGCAGGAAGAGGATATAGCTGACACAGCCAACACTTAAAAGAGAGATGAAGCTCTTCACTGAGGTTTCAACTTGTTGGCTCTATTTCTGCTTTTTGTTCAAGGTTAGTCCAATGTAAATAGCATGACTCGCTAGCAAGTCCAAAAAGAGATCTTGAAGGTGGCCTTCATAAATTCACAGCTGAGGCAGAGAAACGTCTTTGAAAGCTGACTCGTGTGCAAACCACAAACCGCAGGAGAGCAGGTCTGCAGTGTGTCATACATCTTCCCACCTAATGAAAATAAAGGGAGATTGTATCTTACCTCCCAATAAACAGAGTCATCAAAGCAGTTCTGGTCAGATGCTTGTCCCAAAAAGGGCAGCTTTAGAATGCTACCTGCAGGAAAAACAGCATCAGAGGCTAAAAAATTGTCAAAATGCCCAAATAAATATTCTTCGCATCTGCCCTAGGGAGTCACCTAAGTTTTCTGACTCATCTCCTACTCTACACCAGTGCCCAACCATCTTAGGACATTGGCTCACCCATTATGAGAGGCGCAGGTTCCTTCATATCTACAGGAATAAGAGCTTGCTTTTAATTTTCCAAACCTTTCCAGATTTCAGACTGGATTTTTCTATCTCAGCCCGAAGTTTTGTTTGAAAAGTGTTCGTAATCACATGGGAACATGACACCTAAATTCATATATCTTAATCTCAAATTAGTTTCTCTTCAGAATTTGAAGTATCTGAATCTAGAGAAAAATTCCATCCAGAACATCCTACTGTTCCTATATTTATAACCCAGTATCTTTGAAGTGTGTATCCATCAGTAAGATATCTAGGCTTAATATGAAGACAAAATTATAGGAAAACTGCTTTTTCATATTGAAGTTTCTGCCACCATGCCATCATGTATTATTTCTATTTTTCTGTTTTGTAGTATTCACAAGAAATTGTTGGTATGTTGAAGTTCTCCATGGGTGAACCTCTAAATTCACATGTATTTCAATTCCTATATGCATCATACTGACCTGTCAATGCTCCGCTCACCAGTGCAATTCCCACTGTACTGCCCAGAGCAGCAGCCTGCATGCCAGGATTCAACAGGTTGCCATTCCTGAAAAGAGCAGAAAGCCAAACCATTGACAATCAAGAAATTATTACACTTTGAGACTGTTAACTGGTCTCACCACATTGTACTTGCTGCCTGCTGGACAAGGTGGCTCACAGGAAAATATCCTGCTATTGCTGTGTACAAGACAGAAACCACGATTTTATTTTGGTTTTGGTTTAGACTACAGATGGAAACAAATTTTTTGAAGAGATTATTAGCACCTCGCAACCCTTTAGAGAATGCTTCCCTTCATCAAAAACACCAGCACTTCTTCTTGGAGTTTTTTAAGATAGTAGAAATAGCCCATTTTGACAATTTTCTTGGAAGTCTTAGTTACCAGCAGAGTAATTGTAGAATCATAATAAAGATTCTTCTGTGTTTGAGTGGTGCTGTGTGTTGTTTTTATGATGCTTTTAGTTTATATATTTTCACTTGAGCTTTTAATATGGAACAAGCTTGGCATATAAACAGTGTGTCAAAGGCAGGATGTCAAGAAGAGTCTTATTTAAACCAGAACACCATGTCTGACATTAAATCAAAGATACGTTTTCTGAAAAAAATCATAGTTAAAACCAAGGAAGGTGGAAAATTAGGACAGATCTTCAAAAATCCGTAAACTCCTTTCTTCTCTCTATGACTCACCTACGTTCATCTGTTACCGCAGATACTATGATGCCGGCGATACCTCCCAACAGTCCGGGTAAACCATGTAGATTATGAACTCCACAAGTGTCTTGAATGTTCAGCTTGGATGCCAGCAAAGGCTGAAATGAGGAGAAATATTAAGTTTACAGTGAGTTTATGGTCTACCACTATCTCTAGCATGATATGCAAAACTTATTTCATGTACGCAAAGTTTGGCTATAAAACCTGCTATCTTTCCCTTCACTGTGAAATTGTTTATGTGCAGAGAAAACAAAGTGTGTATGTATGATGGTACAAATATCCAAGCTACCACCATAGATATAATGGTACAAAACCACAACTGTCCACTGATATTCCTAATCTTTTCAGATGCTGCAGTAAAAGGTGAAAGAGGTGGCTAAGCAACACGTACGTGCTTGTTCTGTGTCTGCTAGTCAAGGGTTTTCTTCCAGAATGTTTCTCCATCAGGAAATGCCAGTTTAAATAGTTTTAGTCAGAATATTTTGTTTCTGCATTTTGCACATTCCATTTTACACTGCAAAAAATTTTTTTTGACTACAGATCTATTTAGAAATTTTAAAAGAGAAATATAATTAGTCTTATTTCACTGAAACATGAGCTTGGAGAAAAATTGTGGCAGCTTCTTGAATAGAAATCCCAAATTTGATGAACTCTAATATCTTTGTGATCCTTCTCTGATTTTAGCTAGGTGATGGACTGTTTAGCTCAAGCAAATATCTAAATCATACTCTATCAGCCAGTGTCTAAACCCCCTTTCTAGCAAACCAAGGGAGCTCCTGTAAAGCCAATGGAACAATGAGTAAATGAGAGCAGAGGTGGGTCCTCAATACTTACAGTCAGGAAGCTGTACCCCAGGACTGAGATGATTCCAGCAATGCTCCCGATGCCCATGGCAACAAAAGGGCGGATGTGCATGTCAGCACAGGTACCCACTGCTACTCCTCCTGCCAGGGTGGCATTTTGAATGTGAACCTGCAAAGAGTATACGGAGGTGGAGATGATGTAAGTGGAACAGAGACTTGTTTTAGCACTGAGTGACTTCAAAGGCTTTTTTGCATACAGAAGTTTTCCTTTTCTTCAGGCAGGATTTTTCTGATGAAGAATGAACAGAATTTAAAACAGGGCTCTTTGTTACATGATCAGGGTGTTGGTTCAAAATTGCTCTAAGCCAGTTTAACTGGGGCCAGCTTAATGAAGCCTGACTTCCGCAAGTCTCTAAAACTCTTCTGACCTCTTGAGAAGCCAGGCTGAGCCAGTGAGAACTGCCTCCTACAGCATCTGCAACTTCTGCAAGCTCACTGAACTGTGCCTACTCCTGCATGTCTTAGATGAGCACTGCAGCTACTGGGAAGAAGTGGATGAAAACATAGGGCTGGAATTTGGGGCAAGGTGATGGAAGGTTGGCACTTCCAACCTAGCTTTGCCTGTTGTGCAGCTGCACTATGAGGTTGCCAGGGAACAGGTCATTGACTCGAGAGACCTATTTTGGCTATTGCAATACCATAACTCACATAGGATCCTCTTTGGAGTAAGACCCAAAAGTCCACCTAGACATTGGACTAATATCTCTATGGTCCAGAAGGTTCTGTGAACAAGGGAGCAACACCATCACTATAAGGTCTAAGAGCTTTTTGCTCTTCAGATGCAGTGATCCCACTGAGGAATCACCACATACCTAAAGCAGAGTGGGTTGCCTCAGGGGCCTATTTTACATTACAGCTTTTAGAAGTATAACAACTCTAATTTTGACCTCAGTAGGAGCAAAGGCTCCAGATAGCTCATGGACACTGAGAATCTGCCTAACCATCCTTAAGATAGAGGGGTGACTTAACAGAGGATGTGATGTAATTCTTACCATACTGAATTTGCCTCTTTGATCCACCAGGCTGGAGAGGGCAAAAGTTACAACAGTACATGCAGCCAAGGAGTAGTAAGTGTTGATAATTGCTGTATGAATTCTTTCAGATGCAATGGCAGAGTTAAAACTGGGCCAAAAAAGCCAAAGGAACAGGGTACCTGGATGAATATTAGCCAAAACAAAATAAAGACTATTCAGTCACAAGGGGTATTTCAGTGTGAAAGATCTAGCTACAAAAAATGAGGAAGATGGTCAATAAGAAACATCAAATAGCCAAAATGGTGGAAGAAAGAATAGATTAGGCAGAAACTTTTGACACTGGCAGCTGGGATTCTGACATATGGTCTCTGTCAAATCTTACTGGAAGACTTTAATGCCTTGTGATCCCTTTTCATGCCCCACTCACTGCCAGATCTCACCACCACTGTGAAAACCATGCCAGAAGAGGATGCATTAGCAAGACAGTTCACATGAAAATCCCTGTTCATCCATGGATATAACTATAGTTTTAGCTGGTAAATTGATCTACGAATAGATCTCACAGACATATAGATGTATGGTTTCTAACATTCATTAGCAGGACAGGCACTGCTCAATACTTCTAATTAGGGCCAATTTCTATGGAAACGCTTCTTATAACAGAAGAGTTAACAAAAAGGGACTCAGCACCAATGCACAGTGAAAATGCATCTTTAATCTCATCTTTCCTATTTTTAACCAAGGAAAGACTGTAAAAATATGGGTGTCAATGAAAACATTGTGCATACACCAGACAAAATAGAATATGCCTCTAGGAGAGTACTTAAGAAAATTGGTGCAGAGTAATAACAGGCAATCACTAAAACATAGGGGTGAAAGCAGGGTGAACAACTGATCAGCATTCACTAGTCCTTCACTTACCTATCATGGCAAATAAGTCTGAGTGATAAGTAGATTCTTCATTTTCATGTTTGTTTTTCAAACCAGGACGGTACAAGACTAGTGCTGCGGCCAAACCAAAATAAGCTCCAAAAGCATGGATCGTCATTGAGGCTCCGACATCTGTGGCCTGTAATGAGGACCCCAAATAGCACATAAACATACAGCATGAAGTTGAAGATTTGATGAAGGAGAAGTTTGGGAGACTTTAATGGTTTATTTTCTGCGGTAGAAACTAGAACCTGGAATATGTAAACCAGAAGCATTACAAAGTGAAAGCATTTTTTATAAACAGAAAAAAGAATCTTGTTAAATATTTGTACCTGAAATATTTCTGCAACCAGATGTTCATTGCATGCAAAGATTGTGATCTCCAGAATCGTCAAGATCAGCATCTGAACAGGACTTGTTTTCCCCAGGACTGCTCCAAAAGAAATCAACGCAGCTGCTGTGCTGAAGTCCGCATTTATCATGCTGAAGTAAAGAAAACAAATAAAACCAAAACACAAGAAAAAAAGGAAATCAGATCAAAGAGACCTGAAATAAGGCTGTAATATCAGACCTGTTATATCATTAAAATCATAGAGTTTTAACTCTTCAGTTATAAAATTATCAAGAACATCTTTGTGGATGAAAATTAAACCAAGCCTTTCCAGGTGGGTTTTGTACGGCTCTTACCAGGTACTGAGGAAAAAGTGTGACCTTCTGGTTACATCATGTATGTGCTTAGGTGGTTGAAATTCTAGTGCTAAGTCAGCTGAGATGTGTATTGTGGATGTGCAGGGACATGTCCAGCTCTGACTGTCTCTTGAACTCCAAAGATGACAGGGAGCTCTTAGCTTTGTTCAGATGGTTTATCTCATCTCAAAAGCCTTTCATGCCTTTCTATGACTGTGCATCATGTTTTCACTAGCTATCAGGAAGGACCAGTGTTAAGAGGTTACTGGGAATGTCAAAGATAAATAAAACCAGAAACTGGTCAAAAACTTGCAGCAGAGAGGGGCACTAACTTATGGGTCCCTCTACAAATGCCTGTCTGTAAGCACTAAGGAGATACTTACATTATTTCTGCATGTTCCTCAGCAATGTTTTGATGCTCTTTCTTTCAAAATTGTAAGTTATCTCAGAAAATGGAGCTGCAGATAAGGAAAACACTGAGACCTCAGTAGAAGCAGGACATTGCTCATGAGGTATCTTAGTCTATGATTGGGATTCAAAACCTGTTGCAGTATGGTGCTTGTGCAAATTGTTCCTTGAGGAGCAGAAGAAAACCTCGTGAGCGGATAGACACACTGTTCCAGCCCTTCTTCTGTGACTCCATATGTCAAGGAAGGACAGATCCTTACATGCCTGCTGGATGCAGGAGGTACTGTGCTACTGCTGGTAATCTTCCAGTTTCCACAGCTCCAGAGATTAAAAGCAGTCTCTCTACATGACCTATGGCCCACATGTAGCGTAGCACATCAAACTTTATCCCACCTTGGCCCAGTACACCAGATGTTGCCTGTTTAGAGTTCAAGGGCAGATGAATGTTGAGAGGTGGACTGTCAGACTTAATCAAATTTTGGTGAACTTCTAAGTCTGATCCCACAGGTGTTGTAGTTTATGGCTTCTCCTGATATCTTAAGGGATAGAAATGTCATGTTTTGGTAAATTCACATGTACCTTTTGATACCAACATGAATTTTCCCTTCTCTCAAGTGCCAAAATCCTTGCATCAGTGTTCCCCACTGGAGACCAAGGGCAGCAATGAGCATGTTGATACCAACACTGCTGAATCCATATTTCTTCAGGAAGGTCATCAGGAAACCAATTCCAATGAATATCATCACATGGACATCCTGAAAGTCTGGAAGGAAAACACGTCTGTGTAGTGACTATGGAGAGGGACTATGAGAGGAGGAAAGATAGGGACAAATGAGGATTTAATAGAAAAGCAAAGAGTTCCACACTCATATCATCCGTCCCCATTTCTTGACCAACCTACTATTGAAAGAATAAGTGTCTGGAAAATGCAAGACCCAATTATTGATTTCATTATTTGCTGTATCATTGTGGAAATAACACCGTATCTCTATACTAGCAAATTTAATGTGTCCAGAACTATTTTTTAAATTTTTTTTTAATTCCCCTTTTTAAACGTTTTAATATAAATTGAGTTTATCATCATAATTTTCTTACTCTGAAGTGGTTAATGTGATTTAACAGACTCTGCACCAAACAGGTTTGAGTCCTGTAATTTAAGCTTTTTGTCCGATTTTATTGTTAGTAAGAACCTCAGCAAAGATAAACTGTTTCTTTTCTTTTCTATTTCATTGCCTCTTACATGCAAATATGCAGGAAAAACTTGAGACATTGACCTGGGTATCGTAGTATTTGGTCGGAAATTACCTTTCCCAGTTCGGTACTTAAAACTTCCCTGCGATTTTGCTGTCTGCGTTACCACGTTTAGCCGGAGGAGGGCCCAGACGTATAACAGGTTGCTGGAGACCCCTAATAAACCCTGCTCTATCTGCACTGTCGTCTTCCAGCCCTGACCCAGCCCTGAAGTACCTGCATTCCTCTAGTAAGGTCCTTTACAAAGGGCTACACGCATCTAAGAAACAACATAGAAATGCAGGTGGTTTGCAGACATCCCCAACCCTTTTGCATCCTCTTTTTCACATTTATTTCCTGACTTCAGTAACTGACTTTCCTGACTTCAGCCAGTGATGGAATTTCTGAGGCCCCTGAAGGCATTTCCCTCCACGTTACTCAATTTCCAGACCTACTATCTAAACTCTTGTCTTGTGTTTACTACGTATGTTAAAACATACACAGTCAACTTAACTTCCTCGATTGGGCTTATGCTTTTGATACACTTGCATATTTCGTAGTTCAATGCTGTGTGAAAATAACCGTCTTGCTCAACATATTCCCTTGCTTCAGAGGACCTGGTGAGAGATGAAAAAGGTATGGCTGGGGACAATACAAACCATGCTAATACAACCTTCCCGATCCTACCAGCAACCAGGTCTTTAATGTCTTAGTGGATGAAGAACCCAAACCACAGTTTAATTTGCCCATATTGCTGTGTCAGAGGGAGTCAACAGGGATGTTTAGAAAGAGGATATTAAAGTACAAGATCACTTGATGGTTACATCCAGCTGAGTACCCTCCCAGCTTGCAGCAGCTGTGCCACAGGAACATAAAGCTGTGCCTTTATACCTGACTTGGCTGTGGTGGTGGACTGCACACCTAGAGGAACTCTCCTTCAAATGTATTTGAGAACAGTGTAGCAGTGCAGCAGTGGTTAGTGCCACTAGGACTGGGAGTGGATAGACTTCCCAGCATTCCTCTAACACCACACTGATGATCTCAGGCACAGGTGATCAGTCATCTTTTTTTTTTTTTTTTTTTTTTTTTAAGTGGGAAAAAATATGTTGGCAGGCCACATGAGAAAGTTCTTCTCAAATAAGGGAAGGAGTAACCCGAGATCTCTTTCCTTTTTTTTTGAGGGTAAGTGGAAACTGGATGCTGAACAAGCCTTTTTCTCCTGTTTTTAGAATATTTTTCTAAGAGTGACCATTCACTCAGTAACCTGTGGGATTGGCACCTTTGCATTTGAGCAGTGAGCCAGATTATTTGTCTGTCTCTTGTAAAACTACTTCATTAAAAGCTTGTTAATGTTACCAGAAAAAATCAGAACTAGAGCGCAAATCCATAAAAGCTGCTCAGCAACATCTACAGAAGTAGCCTTTTCTTTTGACTTTTGCAAAAGCAAATGTAAATGTATTGAATAAACACTTAACATGATAAGCCAATGTGTCACACAACTTCAACAGTTTTCAATTTATGTGACGCTTGTGTTTCATGCTCAAAATGAGGGATACACTTGAAAATGACCTACTTCCGCTCCTTTTATTATTGAATCAGCCCATGCTATGGACTTTCCAATAAAGTTTTAGTTTTGCCCATTCAGGGTAGTCAGCTCTAGGTAAGATACTTTTTCCAGTCTCCCAGAGGAGATTATGGCTTGGTAGCATTCAGCATATTACTTGCTCTTGGTTACAGTCTCCTGGTTTAATCATTGCAGGCAAAGCAAGTAAATTGTTCTCATCAAATCAATCCCGTTCATGTATACAACTTCTCAGTGAATCATGTCTAGAATAGTAAAAGATGATTTGCTGCTTAAGTAACCTGACTCTACATGTGAGCAAAAGAACAGGTTTCAAAAGCACCTTGATGGCTGAGGAGGGTAATACTTGGAGCCCATCAATGGGGCTTCTGCGTGCTCAGGTCTCTTTTGAAAGGTGCTTTTAGAAAACTTAACCCAGGCTGAATATTAAAAGCAATTCTATTTGGAACAAGCAGCTGGTTGACATGTAATTCCAGGTCCTCCTGAGGGCTAGCCAGGTTTTATATAAATGTTTTAAAGCTGCCTGGACTTAATTAATTGCACAAAAGTTTAAAACTAGGTTAATTAATGCATGTTGAGGACAAACTTCAACTAGTCCAATCTATACCTTGTGCTTTAACTACCTTTTACATGTCCTTTTAAAGAAGAGTAGGTTTGGAATGATTCCGAATGATGGAGAAAACAGCATGATTTGAAATAAATTGTTTCAGTAATTAGTTTTGTTTAACAAAACATAGTACTTCTATTTGTGAGACAGGAAAATAAAGACTGGGGTAAACTCTCCTGAACAAAACCACTGCTCATGATTCGGCAAGGCTGCCTAGGACTAACTTACTAATTCCCCTGCAAGGTCTTCTCATAGTGGTCAGTCTCAGCACAAAGGTGCCTGTGGCATTTAGGTTTATACTAAAACAGTGATTCTGCTCTGCCTAAAGGAGTAAACCACAGAACCCTGAACAAGAGGAGCACATACACTTTCTTAAGCCAGGAGTCATGGATCAGTCACAGGACACTGCATACCAGATACCAGGACTAAATAAATCCTCTTGGAGTGCTGGCAAAACCATCACATGCCCTTGTCCTCTCATTCTAGTGGCATGGTACTCCTGCAGTTGCCAATCCTATTTGCCGTGCCTGTACTTGTTTGCGCCAGAATTAAATACAGTGCAAAGCTATGCTTTGGGAATGATCTCAGCTAAACCCCCCTTAACTATAGTGATCCTCAATTATCATTTTCATCTTTATTGAGTTCAAAAATACTGAAACAGCTTGGATTCTCTCTTGGATGAAAGAACTAAATCTATAATGTACGGATGGGTTAAAACCCCTGGGGATCAGAAGAAGTTTGAATCCATGATTTTGTGAACTCCAGGGAAGTCCTGGCTCAGGATATACCCTAATATGATGATAGCATTAACTTTATGCTGGGTCCTCATGCAAATCATGCTCTTGTGCACACTTTGTAGACAGGGAAGTTTGAGAGGAAGAGGGCCTAAAACTGAAAACACAGGAATTAGGAAATCATAGAATCATAGAGTCATAGAATGGTCTGGGTTGGAAGGCACTTTAAAGACCATCTAGTTCCAACCCACCTGACATGGCTATGGACACCTTCCACTAGATCAAATTGCTCAAAGCCCCATCCAACCTGGACCTGAAAATTTCCACAGAGGGGACAACCACAAGTTCTCTGGGCAACCTGTTCCAATGTCTCACCACCCTCAGTGTCGCAGAAGTCAGCAACTACTTCTCAGGATAAAAGCTTTCTCCCTGAACTTCATCAAGCATTTGCAGAGCAACAAATCAACAAAAATGTTTGCAAACTGAACCATTCCTATTTATAAGTGAGTCACTGCTTTGAAAGATAGGAAGGGGTTATCCACCTTGTGACAAAAACTATTGATCTTCATGGAGTCCAGTTTCTACATATGTTTTATAACAATGATGAATATGCTGCCCGGTTTCCATGCGCTCATAAGACAACCTTTTGAAACCTGGATGATAGTAGCAAAATGTTCTGTTCATTTTCACTATGTGATGCAGCAATCGGGACAGAAAGCCTGGCAGGAGCACTACCATCCAACTCTGGAAAATGCTAGACTTGTTCAAAGCAATTAATATTTCTCCAAGTTTTAACCTGCTATGCAAACACTAGAACTCTGTTCAGGACTCCTCTCCCCAAACAGCTAAATTCTCAGCAGTCATCTGCTCTCAGAATTTTCTATGTGCTCATCCTGAATTTGTCTTTGAAGCCTGCTGCTTTCACACCTTAGAAGATGTTTGTTTGCCCCAAAGCACGCCTTTCTCTTCTAGTTATATCAATGGATCTCGTAAGTTATTCTTGTTTTGCATTACTTTAAAGAAATTCTAACTTGTATGAAACTTAGAAAGCAACACTTACATGGGTATAAATTTCCAGAGTCATCATCTGCTTTGTATTCCACAAATATCCCAAACAAAACAATGATGATCACTTCCAGAAGAAGAGCCAGGATCGAGAACTTGAACCTCATGTTGGTGTCAAGGGCTGAAGGCATTGCAGGAGAGCAGATGGCTGTGAGAGCCTGATAAATGGCGTTTGCCTTCAGTGGAGCTGTGTAATTCAGTGGATCCGGGTGATATAGAAAAAAAAAAAAACAACCAAAAAAACAACTCAGAAAAAAAAAGAAGGCAAAGAAACAGAGACAGACAAACATGCTGTCACACCCACTATGGGAGGGAAACAGTACGGGACAATATAGTGATTTCTATTTCCCAGGTTATTTCTGTGTGTGAAATGTTGTCTTACATATTTTTCTCAATACGTAATGCAAACCACCTCATTTTGTCACATTTCTCACTGTCTTGTATGTATTTTAAAAAGAAAATAGCCTAAAATTCACACACAGACACACACAGACACATACACACACAAACACACACACACACAGATCCTGGTTTGATGTACGTAGTAAGGAATAGAGTGACAGTCTATTTTGTTTCGTGGAGTCAGTAATTTCTTTAAGTTGTACTTTCGTTGTAAAAGGTAAATAATTCCTCATCTTGTATGAAACATGGATAATCTCCTGTCTCTTCATATAGGTTATGATAAGCAAAGAGAATTGTTTTCATCAGGCTGAAGAAATACTTGTTCTTATTTCATGGGGAGCACAATTTCTTATTTTTGAGAATTTCTCAATTTCTCACTTTCTTATTGAATAAGAAAAGAATAATCCTTCTTCATAAGAAAAAAGATATTTCTAATTGTTAAGAATTAAAGCTGTGGATTATTAAAAAGAGGAATTTGAGAAAACAACAGCTCAATTTTTCAATTTTAATTGTTGCTTTTCGCATTTCCATTAGCTCAGACAATGAAATAGGTCAGAGACCAAATCTCTTAAGTGGTTTTAAAAAGCTCAGTGTGTAAACTTCCATGTGAACGATGGAGGCAATTAAATTTTACTTGTATTACAGTCGAATCATCACTTGTCCTTGAGATTGATATTTCTTGTCAAAATTTATCCTGACTTTAAAAAGTTTTGTGGATAAAATATTTTATCAATGTAATAGTGATTAACTCGGCCAAAATCATATGCTAGGAGCCTTTGTTTCAGGCACAACTGTATCTATTTAAAAAAGGGGTGATATTGCAGTAGTGAACGAATTGGTCATGAAGTAGTAGTGCCAGGAGGCAGCAATAAAATGCCGTATCAGTCCTTGTGTATAAAAATCATCATAATCTATAGATGTTGAGAGGTGGTGCCACATTGGGCTGCTGGTGTGGTAACACTACTGCTGGGAAACTGCCCACATGCTCTGACATTGACAGAACTCAGGGTTTTTTTAGGGTGCATCAATACTGGTGTACAAGGCAGTGCCATGGTCTTTTCTCTGGTCTTGAGGCAAATCTAAATATTTGTCAATCTTTAGCTTGCCAAGCAGAGTGGGTGACACCAGGCACCTTTTAGGAATGGTGCCATGTTCTTGGTAACTCTTTGACTAAGTCTGCTTGACACTACTGTAGTCTTAGAGGGAGGATAAAAGCCCTGGCACTGTTCAGTTTTCTAGGAGAAAGGCAGAATTATCTGCTGTGACCAGCAGGTTGAGGGAGGTGGTTCTGCCTCCTCTACTCTGCTTTTGTGAGACCCCACCTGGAGTACTGCATGCAGTTCTGTGGACCCCAACACAAGAAAGACATGGACCTGCTGGAGTGGGTGCAGAGGCGGCCATGAAGATGATCAGAGGGCTGGAGCACCTCCCCTATCACAACAGGCTGAGAGCATTGTGGTTGTTCAGCCTGGGGAAGGCTGCAGGAAGACCTCATTGTAGCCTTCCAGTACTTAAAGGGATCCTAAAGGAAAGACGGGAAAGGACACTTTAACAGGGAGTGTAGCAGGACAAAGGGTAACAGTTTCAGACTGAAAGAGGGTAGATTTAAATCAAATATTAGGAAGAAATTCGTCACTGTGAGGGTGGTGAGGCACTGGAACAGGTTGCCCAGAGAGGTTGTGGATGCCCCATGCCTGGAAGTGTTCAAAGTCAGGTTGGTCGGGGTTTTGATCAATCTGATCTGGTGGAAAGTGTCCCTGTCCATGGCAGGGGGTTTGGAACTAGGTGATCTTTAAGGTCCCTTCCAACCCAAACCATCCTATAATTCTATGTTAATTAGTCCATTGATCAAACTAAGTTTAAAATTATCTCAGCTTTTTCTCCTTGAAAATGTGTCAGTGCATTTGTATTGCGAACCTAATTATTTAGCAAGAAGAACATGCCAGTCTATGACAGAATCAAACTTGCGAATGGCAAAGATAAAATAAGATTATACATATTCTTTCACTGCAGTGACTGTATTTCATTTGAACAGGTCTAAGAGCGGAAGCAGAGCTTTGTTAAAAAGCTATTGCTCATGCTTGCTGTACTGCAGGATAAGACTGACAGCAGTTTGATTGTAAGGACCTGTGAGCTCCTTTATTTGTACAGGAAGCAGTTAAAAAAGGAACAAAACTGCTAGTAAAGTTCATTGTTGTTTACCTGTAGCTCAACCATGAGTATTTTGTGTTATTCATTGCATAATGTTTTCTCCAGTGGATATCTCACCTGACGTATATCCACCCCTATATTAAGTCCTTTCAGAGGTGGAGAAAAAGCTCCTTACTGAAATCTTATTGGGGAAAGTTCTTTCTAATAAATGTTTTAAAATGCATCAAGTCAAGCTCATTCAATCAGGACTTTTTCTGAGATTATTACTTTACCTCTTAAATTGCATGCAGGTACATAAACACACATACTCACAGACACACACACAATCTGTATCCAAAGGGTATTCATGCATGTTATTCTGCGTTTGTAGTTTATGTGAAATTATGTCCTTCTCAAGAAAATTACTAGTTTTAACTGTCTTGAACAGTTGTCTTAGGAAAAGATGCGTAATGTTGTGAAGATTCTCATTTCCCTTCATCGATTATGATACAAGCCTTTGGTGAGCAGTTCCGGTTCGATCATCCAATCCCTAGAAACTCGACTCAGGGCCAGGCTTTTCACCCAAGATTGTCAAGGACTTGCCAAAAGTGCTCATTTGCTCTGCTGTAATTCACGTGAAATGCAATGCATGAGGCAGGGATCTGTTACCCGAGAGTCCAACAGCCCAAAAGGTGTGCACCAGCATGTATTCACGTATTGCCAGAAAACTGATGTACCAGTGTAACTGGGATACACACAGTCCTTAAGAATTACCTTTTGCAAATTTCTGATGTCTAGCTTTTCCACCTCCTGTTTTCCCTTTTTCTTTTCTCTTTTTTTTTTTTTTTTTTTTTGGCCAGAAAGACTGACTTAGCTATTTTCCCAGTGAGGTGAACTAATGTCCAGCAGCCACAGATAATGGCCTCTGTACACGTAGAGGTGATTTACATGTGAATAGGGACTCTGAAGGAAATATATTCCAATATTTATGTACTCCAATATTTGTTCTTCTAAATAAATGAAACATTTCCCTCTCACCATTAACGAGGCTTAATCTGTCAACATTTAACTTCAGGTATCACTAACTTCGAGCAAAAGGACTGACAACACTAACTGCCAGGAGGAAGATGTTTTATCCAAAGGGTGGAGTTGGGCTAATTTTTTTTTTTTACTTCCTGGGAAAAAGCAATTTGTCTTGACTCACTGCCTCGCTTTTTACCCAGTGAGAAGGGCTTTGGTATGTATCACGTTTGGGTCTGCTTCAAGAAATGGCAGGTATTTTAGATAGTCTCCTTAAGCCACTCCAGCGGAACAAGGGTGAATGTCCATACCCTGAGTCTGACTCAACAGAGGGCAAGGAGAATCATTTCAGCTCTCTCTGCAGAAGCTTGGATTGCTCTTTGTCACTGTGACAAGATGCTGCTCTACCCTGAGCATTAAAAATGACAGTTTTAAACATCCAAGCCTGAAGAGAATTTCGCAGGACAGGGAAAAGGCATGTTTGCAGCATGCAGACTCCCCTGTCTGCCAGATCTGCTGCGCACTGGGAGGGTTTCTCAAAGAAAAGAATGAAATCAAATCAGAGGAAGCATTAGGTGCTGATAGTGATCTGTAAACATTGTCCTCTGTAAAGGCAACTCAAAATAGAAACAGTTTCATCCTCTAGAGGAAAAAAGAATATTCCCAACTGGTTTAGGTAGTTTGTGTATGATTGAAGTTCCCTATTAAATAGAAGAACTTCTACAGATGGATGTGCAGCTTTGATCATACCATCTGTGGAGAGCATGAGAAGTTTAGCCTGTTAAATCGTGAGAAAAAGTTCTCGATCCTGCAGTCCTACATCACAATGGCAACTTTGTGAGTGGGAGAAAGTCAGTAGGTCCTGCATTTTGTCCTGATACAGCTCTCAGCTGAAGCAACTGCCATGTCCACGGCTGCTTGTCATTCCCATCTTCTTTCCTGATTGTCTTGTTTCTGACACAAGTTTGCCACGTGATGGGGAACAGCCACCCGCAACATCTCGTTTCAAAGGCCAGCAGTCTTTACCATGACCACCCAACTGCTGCAAAGAGCAATCAAAAACACACATCTTGAGCTGTCCAACTTTAGTGGCTAGGAAATCCCCTTTTGTCTCCTTATGAGCTTCAGCCCAACCATGATGGCTGTAAATACAATGGAAGAAGTGAGGGTGCTCTTTGATAAATATTGTTGCACACCTGGGTCTACTGACTTTGAGTATTTGTCTTTTAAATGCCTGTTGGGTTTTTCATCCTACCTTTCTATCTGATGGAAAAATATAGTGTTGGTGAGGTATCACAACCTTTCTGTAAATAAATGTGAAAAACTGTGGCAGACTTGCAAGCTTCCAGACAAATAAAAGTAAAAATAAGAGATAAATGGGTTGTTTGAGCTGTATCCTTACCTAAAGAATGAGGAAGAAGCTGCATTTAATAATCTTCTTTTAGAATATTCTCAAGCATCATTAGATTGGCATTTACCTGACCAGACATAGGTTAAACATTTCTGTATCTGATCTTACTAGCGATGCTTCCCTTTTAAGTGAGATGAAACAGAAACTTCCAAGAGCAATTGTTTTCATCTTAAAGGAAGACACCTAAAATAGAATAAATAAGACAGGTGAATGCAAAGACTGGCACTCAACACGCTTTTGCTCACGTTTATTGGCTGGCACAGGCTCAAATTAGCAGAGAACTGATGTGGTCTGCTGAAAAGGCTGATGTTATTCAAAAGTCTCAGTTCACTGTCCCTCAGCCAATGATATGGATTTATGGAGTAGGGTTTGGGTGCAGACCAATCTTTAAGCTACTTCTTAGTTGTGCTCTTGTTGTGGACATAGCTACAGAGACCAGAAAGGTAGGATAAGGTGCAGCTTGCAGAATATTTCTTAGATCTCCTGAACTTTGAGCTGAATACATTTTTCAAGAAGATTGACATTTACCACATTTCTACATTTCTGTGGTGTCACGGTAGAAGAGTTCTTTCATTAAACATTAACCTCAACGCTTTAGGTCAGCAGACACCTACCTCACCTCAAGTGGAAAGCTCAGCCAAGTCCATGTGGTTTGTTCATGCAGTCCTTAACAGTCTCCTTCACTCTGAAGAGGGAAGTAACAGTGAGTGTGTTTTCTGACTCTGGATAGTGACAATGATGTTGTCTTGACTGGATCCATATCACCCTCACCAGCCTCTTACCCGATTTCTTACATGTACAGGAAAAATAAGGTCACTAATGCGCCACTTAAAAATTATTGTAGGGAACGCTGAAATGTCCATCAGAAGAGGAAGGAAACACAATGGACAAACAGCAATCACAGCTTAGCAGTCAGATGATGGTCTTGTTTACCTTGTTATTACAGAATGTCTTGCTGAAGTAGCTGTGGGGTTTGGTTTTTTTTTTCCATTTGAAATCACACAGACTTTCTTCTCCGTGGAAGACCTTGCTTGATTACTATAGAAAGCTTTTCCTCTCTCCAATACACAAAGAACTGATAGAGGTTAAGACTAGAAGGAATTACTCAGTCTTTTAGTTCTCACCTCTAAATAAAATAGGAGAGAGGATTACATCCAGTTAAGCTGTGTTTGGCTAAAGCTTACCTTGTTGAAGAGGAACATGCTGGCCTTAAAAACTTCACTCTTTCATGTTCTGCTTTTATTGCACGATCATTGCAAGGAAGGAATAAAATGCAGAAGCAGAAGCTTTTGTTTACAAGAGATAACAGTGTTTGTTCTCCCTTACAACAGGGCCAGTTTGTGCTGCTCTTGGGATATAAAAAGGACTAATGCAGGGAAGATGGATGCTTTACATACACCTTAAAGCTTAGCTATTGTCCTGATAAAGCAAGAGGAAATAGCATAAACAAGATGATTGTTTTAATTCTTGGTTGATCTTATGGCCCAGGAACTTTTCTTTCTTACAGCAACTTTTTTACCAATATTCTGTGTTTCTGAGTTTTAAGATGTCTGTTCCATTATCTCTTAATGTTGTGTCTGGTTTCCATTTCTCTGTTTGCTGAAAACTCTTTCCGGCTTAATAGATCCAGCTTTATAAAAACCCATAATTTTTCTTTTTTTTTTTTTTTTGGTCCCTGACAGTCTCTTACAGTTGCAGTTTTGCTCCGTACAATGCTCTGTTATTCCTGCAAAGGTCCCATGTGCTCTGTTCACTGTAAGGAAAAGCCACATCCCTGGAGGGATGACTACAGGAATATTGGCATGCTTTCTGTTTCAGCAAGAGGGCCCGTTCCAATCTCTCCCACTTCACCCTGCCCTCCTATCGAGAAGATTAAGTACTTCTCTCTCCAGTAAACCCTGCAGAGTACACAAATGGTACAGAAATCTTAACTGAGTTATGTAATGCTAAGTTTGCTGCAGTAATCGCAATGCATGCATGAAGAGTCAAAGAGGGTGGTTAGGGAATATTCCTCTGTGAAAAGGTGTGTTAGCTTCAATTTCTGTGGCTACTATATCTCCCAGAGCTGCTTTTGCACAACAATCCATCCCTAGAAGCTGGATTGGAGAGGATGTCTGTAGGCCGAGACTGGAGGAAACAGGCTTCAGGGAGCTGATCCCAGAAGACCTCCTACTATGTGTGGCACTTCCATCTTTTATGTAAATATAAGCCCCTCAGAGGCCAAGCTGGAATGTTCTTAGTTGTACCGCAGCAAAGTGCCATTTAGAGGCAATACATGAAATAATTGGTCTGACCTATGTGAGGATTTGCAAGACAGAGACTGTAAATATCTGATTTCAGTCACTCAATGAATGCTTTAAACTCTGAGCCACACCACAAGATAAAACCCACCAAAACCTGTGCATTTTGTACATGTGGCAACACTGATCCAAGAGTTCTAATCAGGACAACCTTGGCACAAGTTGCAATTCCAGGTAGAAGAATCACACATAAAAAATTCCTACCGAGACTCCCATGTTTTTTGTTTTTTCCTACGTACAACTAACAAACATCTCCTTCAGTGGTTTGAGTATTAGGCACGTAGAGACTTCTTTGTTTGTAGCTTGAATGCTGCCCAAATGGAAGACATGATTTGTGACCTTCATAATTAGTTTACATTACTGTTTTTTAGTTACTAGGAAGTAGGCACTAAATCACTGAATACCCAGAAGTAGTCCTGTGCTACTGAACTGACAAGATGAATTTATTATTTCCTTTCAATGGGCCAAGCATAAGTTCAATGAACTGCAACCCGACTTACTATCTAAAACACAACACCCTTTCCGGGACAAGCCAGCATTGGAGGTACTACAATGAACTGTGAGCAGATAAATATGGGCATATAAGGAAAAACTAATTTCAGTGGAAAAGTCCAGTCTCTGAAGTTGTCATACCAGTCTGTGAAAGAGCTAGGTTTTCATGAACATGCTCTTACCAGCATTAAATATCTCATACAGTGCTGGGTAAAAATCTGTTATACTGCTTTGTTCAACTGATCTGTCTAGCCAGATCTGCACTGTTAGTGTGAGGCTACTGGAATAATCAAAGCTCCAAAGATTTCAGCTTGGTTTGTGACATATTATAGTCAATATTATGTCAAAAATGGTCTGGATTGTTGCTTTCAAAAGCACCCATCCTTATGTTTATTGGTTAAGTGAAGGATGGTCCAAGGCACAACCAGGAGGCCGGACAAAAAGCAAGACTAGCGATAAGTATACTGAGATGAGACAGGCTGAGCCAAATTGGGGCTCCTCCAGGCGGTGCAAGAGGCTTCAAGGGATGCTGGGCTGGTCAGGACCATCCAATCCTGTGAGCGCCCTCAGTGTCCTAAAACCTACTTGATGCCTACTATTAATGCTACATTTGGATGCTCATTCATAATTTTGGTGATTTTTGCCTGTCCAGCAAACTTTCTACACGTTTGGATGCTCTCTCCCTTATCTCATAATTTGTCTACCCACTTCACATTCGACTACTTGTTTTCATTTCACGTTTCCCTCCTGTTTCTTTCTACATTCCTTCTTTATACATTCCTTTTTTCCATTGTATCCTCACTCCTTTCCCGTTTGTAAGGTGATTTCCTCATCTGCTGCAGCCTGTGGAAGAAGCATGATTGTTCCTTGCAATGTGTTATTTATCACAACTGATGTTTTTTACTTCTTCAATCACCCATAATTTGTCTGTTTAGGAACACAGAGAGCTTTTAGGTCATTGAGGACTTCTCCTGGAATTATAGGTAGGATATCAGATAATGCCTTCCAGAAATGTTTTGCCCTCTATTTGTAAAGTTTCTATGTCCTTCTTCACTCAGTTGGAAGACTGCTGCTGACCTTTCTAGTTTTAATGCTTATAAACTGATTTCTCCACTAAATTTATTGATACAGTACGTATATCTTGTTCTTGTGATAAAAGTATCAGGTAGCTCAAGCAGCTCCTACATTTTATTTAATGCTTCTGATATTTGTAGAGAGCAATTCTATTTCCTTTCAGCTTTTGCTTTTTCTGATCAAGTGGGCTCTTTGTTTTTCTCCTATATTGCAGGCTAGCTGTTTTCCTGAATATGTTATTATCTCTTTTTTTAGGGCTTAATTTCAGCTCATTTAATGACATATAACTAGAGCTGTATACAGAATTTCAATAAATTCTCACCAATATAATGTAAGATAGCATTAGATTTTCTGCTTTCTGGAAGTGCATGTTACATCCTAAGGTGGCATTTGATTACTTTTATAGTTAACAATCATCCTGCAATTCATATATCCAGGTTTTCCTTTGGTTCATGTTGACTGCCTCCCACATTATCACAGAAAACTGGGTAAATGTTAAGCATCTGGTCTAAACTAATCATCGTGGCTCCTTTTCTGGCCTATGGTTTTTCCAGGCCTACGCTTCATCCTTCTGGTTTGGGACTTTTTTCTCCTCCTTCCCATCAGCCACAAAGAAGCTCCAGATTGAGCTGCGTAGAAGTGGACAAATAACTTACCATCTAAAGAAGGTAAGTTACCCACCTGCAGCATATCTGCCTTCTACCCAATGACCCAGAAAGAACACTTGAAGGAACACTTTTTTTTTTCTTTAATTTATTTAGAGCAAAAGAAGACTAAGAGGACACATAACAGCACCCTTCCAATGTCTTTACGGTTTCTGCGATAATACATTCCGTGTATTACTAAAAGGGAGAAAGAGGTGTTCCTAGCTTCAAATTCCATGTGGAAATGAACGTCTACATTGTAGATGTCTCCATTTATGTCAGTGAGCTGGTACTCACTTTATTACAGATAAGGGAAAAAGCTGCCTAAGGAGTGTATTTAAACATATGCTAGTACAGATATCCAAAGTAAGTAAAAATTACTTATTTCTCTCTCACTCTTTTATTCTCTCTCTGCCCCTCTCTCAAAAGTTAAAGGACAAATTCCACGGGCCTTTACAGTTAGGTAAAATGAATCCTACCTGAAATCCTCACAAACTTGAAGTAGTTTAGCTGTATAGCAGATTATTAGTTTGAGAAAATATGATTTCTGTTTCAGGGGTGAGGAATGGAAGCAAAGAATCTTCTGCAGTCTGAGAATCAGGCCCTGTCTTACTCCATGATCCTTACCAGGGAAGAATCAAGAAGTTTGGCACCAGGACCCCTGTCTGCTATGGTCCAGCACCAGTGCCTTAACTGCAGACATTATTCTCAGCTGGCTGAGGGTGATACGAAGAGATGCCAAAGCATCAATCTATCTTTTGAGAAGTCTCCTTTAGGACTGCAGGACAGCCAGTCAGGTTACTTCTGTGTTTTCAACATCAAGTAAAATTCTCAAAATAGTAAGGAGACTCATCAGAAAATTTACCGTGAATGGCAGTGAAAAATGAAGTGTCCTATCTTGTGTGTTCACTGAAAGGTATCATCAGACCCACAGGGCCCAAATGGGCTTTGGAAAAATCTTTTTAGGCATGACTATTCCTAGCACATCCTGAAGATAACTGTGTGATCCTGTGCCTGTTACTTATAGTTGAAGACAGAGATGTAATAAAAATAAATATGTACCTAATATGTCTCAGGATTTGCTGAGACAACAGTGCAGTAGATAGCACTATTTCTGCATGCAAACTGTCTGCTCAATACAGGTGCCTGAGGAAGGAGAGAGGGTAAAGAGCTGAGCTTCCTCCTCTGGGTACATAAAGTAGTAAATAAAATATTTTAACTCGCAACAATAGTTCTCCAGACAGTCATGAAACCACAGAATTCCAGGAAAACCTGCCAGATACCCACCAAGTCACAACAATGGGGCCTGCTTTGGAAAAAAATAGCAGGCAGGAGACTGAAAACCTGATTTTCATCTGGAAGGGCTTAAGAGTAAAATGTGTCCAGATTTACCAGACTTCTAGACTTGAGGTGTTTGCCTCCTTTCCTGCAGTTGTCTCAGATACGCTTTTTGAACCAAAAGAAAGAACGCTGTCCTTATGCTTCTGGAAGAGTTAGAACATGTGAAAATTAGGTGTTCCCAGATCTTCATCTGGATCTTGCCAGTTGTTAACTCTGACATACACTGTTGTCACAACCAGTTAGTAGGCTGTCCTACATGCTGGAAGTATTTATGGCTAGAATCTTGTATCGTTAGACTTTGGTTGCCTTATGGATCAAGACTGTGAAAACAGAACTTGACTCTGAGTTAGCCTACCTGTAGATGAGAAGTCTGTATTCATATACAGAGCATCTCACCAACTCCTTCCTAGTTGGATACCAGATTTTAGTAGCAAAAGAGCTTTTTTGATAACATTTTCAATATTAAAAAAGAATCTTGATGAAGGACGTGTTTTACTGCTATAAACTTCTTTGCAGTAGAACTTCTGCCAGCACAGAAATGTTGGAAGGTGAGAATTCTTCACACTTCCGAGTTGACAAAAACATTCCCATAAATCATGCTAACATTTGGACTGTGCTTGAACAGTATCATATTTTGTGCTCCTCGTCAGCCTGAGGAAATATGTGTGGAGTCAAGCACAGGAGTGGAAAAAATTTCAAGAGGGCTTGCCAGCAAGCCACAAATTGGGGATGAATGCTGTAAAGGAAATCTATAGTAAACTGCTCCATGTGATAGACTTCCAGGATATCGAAAGTTCATATGAAAGCTCAAGTCTCTTTCAGATTTTTTCCTTTTAATCAACACAGTTTTGTATTACTAATACATTATCCCCTGTACAATAAAAAAGGAAGGAAAAAACCCAAGCATTTCTGTCATTTGTGGTAACCAATATGTTGAGATGTATCTCCTGACGTAACAAATAGCGACATCTGCACAGGAACCACTCCTAAACACAAAGTTCTAACTGAAGAGTCTACTTGAAAAAATAGTAGACATTTTAATGTTTTCTGCTGTGTTGTTGGGTGAGAGAGTAAAGTCCCCTCCATTATATGGCCAGAGTTGCACAGCCACCTCTGCACAAGAGGTGAATCCTTTGCTTTGAAACCACCGATTTTGTGTAGCTTTGGAAGCAGCAGTGCCTAGAAAAAATTCTCTTACTCCTCAGTGTTTCAATCCTGTGCAAAACTCACAAGGGCTACGTTTCAACTTTGGTCAGAATAAACAGCTTTTGACCCTTCAGGAATCACTTAGTGGGAAACCTGAGTTATCATATGTGCCTGCACTAAGAATGCTGTATATCAATAAATAAAAGTAACATAGTTTAGCATATATTTCCTTTGTTATCTTCAGTTTCTGAAAGGTTTTCTGAGATTTCTGAAATATTTTTACATTGGGAAAGGACTTTTTAAAGAAGATCAGTGAATGGTTATGCATGCCCTAAAATAAAATTTGGTGTTCAACAGTAAATGAATAAAATAAAAAAACCTTGTGTTTCATTCAAAATTTGTAAACAAAACAAATAAAAGCCTCAATTTGATTTTCGATTGGCAGCTTGGGTTTTCCACCTTCCATCACTTTATACAGAAGAGAGATAAGAGAATAAAACAGAGGAGTGTTAATGATGCAAAACAAAAAGAGAAACATGTAATTTGATTGGAAATTATCTTTTCTGTTACTGTGGACAAACCCAAATGTCTGACAATGCCTTTCTTTGAGACTTGTTACTGACGGGGGTGTCAGAATATCTTTGTTAGTCATAGGGAACAGCCGCAGGACTGCATCGCAGAGACCCAAGACCAGACAGCTGAGTCCAGTGACCAGCCCATAAACCTTCTTCAGACATCACTAGCAGGTCAATGCAGGAGGGAGTGTCATTTCCTCGCTTGTATCTCCTGGTGCTCCATGTCCCCTAGACTTGTGGTTAAACTGAGATATAATTACGCTGGAGGTGTGGCTCCCAAATGTGATATTATAATTAACAGGTCTTAGTGCTTCGTAGGCTCTTTCTAGCATTCACTAATTAATCTTCCTTGCCCTGACTGTGTCAGTTTATCTTTGCGTGGCAGTTAGTGAGGCTGAAGCCTGGAGGTTAAATGTCCTACTTGCAGCCTGGATGGAGACAGTAGCTGTCAAGCAGCTTCTTAATGAGAAAATACATCTCCTGTTTTTCACAGTGTAACTGTGGCCCTTACCCTTAGAGGAATCCAATTTTTGACAGCCTGACCTATAAGAGCTGGGACCAGCTCAGGAGTGGGGAACATCCTCATCCTGTCCCTGCTCTGATGGCCCTTTGCTGCTTTGTCTTACTCAAGCATCTTGTCACATTTTTGCTTCTTGGGCATTAATCAGATACTCTCGCAACACAAATTTCTGATAGGATGTCAAGGTTTCCAACCCTTGCTTTCCACTTGGTATAAAGTCTTAGCTTTAGCTGAAGGTGTGATATGTTAAAGACATGAGTGGGGCAAGATTTATGGAAGAGCTGTTCTCTCTATCATACCGATACATGAAGAAAAATGAGGATGGTTTTGGCCATGACTCTCAGCAAGACTTTGTGATGCTGAAAGCAAAAGACTTTCCATCAGCTCAGCAGCTGATTCTCAGACAGCCAAATTAGCTAATGTGCCTACTGCAGCTGGTACGTTTTAAACATCAAAAATATACTTCCTTCCCAAGCCATAAGACTGTTAAAGTTACTTCACAGCATTTGTTCAAAACTCTGTGTTTAAAGTCCTTGTCATGTAAGTTAACTCCTGAAGAGCTCTTACATCATTCCCCACAGATAAGACTTAGACTTGTACTGTAGTAGTTGCTCTTATCATCTCTCAGCATATGTGCTTCTTGTGAGTATATCTGGAACCAGACTAGAACTGGTACGAAATTCTCAGTGTCACTAGCTTCTCGCCTGAACTACACCTCAAAAGTAGTGTAATTCTGTGGCTCTAACTTCGGCATGTATGTTAGTACCACAAAGGAAACAACTTTCAGTGCATTAATATAAAACACAGGTTTGTGTGTCCCTGCCCGTGGCAGGGGGTTGGGACTAGGTGATCTTTAAGGTTCCTTCCAATCCAAACCTCTTCATGATTTTATAGAATACAGTCAGAGAATGGAGAAAAATGTTATTTGACATGCTGGTTCTCGGTGAATGTCATATTGCTTTTACCTCACCCGTATATGGGACACTCATATTCAGAAACATCTCGACTTTCCCAAGGACGTGTACAACTAAGTAGAGCGATCCAAACTCTCCTTGAAGGCTGTCTCACCTGCTGTTTCTCACATTCCACATCCATAGGGAAGCAGAATCTTTTGAAATCCTTAATGAAAGTAAGAAGGTTAATGCCTGGATACCCTGCAGTAGCCCAGCAGGATGTATGACGCTTCAGAGTGGCACTTCATGATGCAGAACACCTCTTCCAGCTCCTGCTGCTGCCATGCTCAAACAGAATAGCTGGATATCCAGAGCACAAAAGTTGGCTCTTTGGGAAGGGAGCTCTCTGAAATATGCAAGAATGAAATAATTCCTCTCTAAATATTCATTGGGCCAGAGAGAGAGAGAGGAAAGAGAACATGTGTGTGTGTAAGAAGCTTTAACACACATCTCCTTGGTTGTAAGTAGAAAATAAGACTTTGAAAATATCCTAGAAAACACCTGAGAGTTTTTCCAAAAGTATGTATCCTCCTGTACTGAGGTTTCATAGAATAGTGTAGATTTCTTAGGAAATTTTCACCCAACTTTAGTTTAAATTACTCATTCTATAGATATCACTGTTGTTGTAGGAATCTTGAATAGCGGCATGGAGCCATGATGTTGAAACTGAGCTTCAGGCAGGTAGAAAATTAAGGCTGAATAAATTGGTCATTGATATCCTGGAAACCATAAATTACCTTAATTTCATGTTGTAAGTTGCTTTAATATTATAGTAATTTGGCCAACAGAGACAGGATGAGACGATGGAGGGGAAGAAACCACTATTAAACTGTTTCTGTATGAAGTTATTCTCTATTGATCCAGTATTAGCTAAGAAAATCTGTGTAAATAAGTATTAAAATCAGGCAAGGGTAGGCCCAAAACTTTAATTTCTAGTAAAAGGAGGAACACTTTGAACAGGTAGCAAAATGAAAAACTGATGCAGCTGAATGTCTGGGTACAGTTCACCCTCTTGTGTTCTTAACCAGAATTGCAGTCCTATGCCGGAAACAGGGAGGAAATAGGGAGGGAAGGTGTTAAGTGGGATCTGTCCTACTCGGATCTGGTGTATGTGACTCAAGACCTATGGGAGACCAACACCCATCCTGAGGAGCAGCTGAAGGCCCGGTGGGACACCCCAGCGCATCCTGTATAGCATTAGGATGTATCGCTTGGGAGAAGTGTCAGGAGGAACATTAGCGGAAAGGAGCCTCTCCTTTCAGGGAGAAGATGCCATTCCAGATGTTTGCTCATTTTTTAGCATCTATTGAATTTTATAAACTGTAAAAAATGAGCTTCTATTTCCTCTGTATCTATCTTTTTATTAAAGTTTGAAATATAAAGATCAGATGAAAAGCTATAATGTAACAAAAAAAAGCTGTAAGATGATTCTGAAATACTTTTAAATCAATATAATAATACTGTCAGTATCTAAGGAGGCATGGTTGCACTAATGCTCCTCACTAAATGGATCAGAAAGTTTCTCCAGGTAACCAAAGCCACTGATGGGTAACAAAGGTAAATTCTCAGTTCTGAGTCAATACAGATACACAGTACTTTGAAAACATGCCCCACGTTGTAAAGGGCCTGGAAATACATGAAATGAAACCCTTTACTCACGGAAATGCATCATTAGAAGCAATACACAAACTTACTCGGCACAGGGACCACATGCAGCAGATCCAGCTAAACTTCTCCCTAGGCAGGAGCTGTTGGCCTGCCTGCAAATAGAGGTGGGAGAAGGCGCATTAAAGCCTTCAGCTGATCTACATCCTCCTGGAGACATCCAGATGGTTTCTGGGAAGTTCTGGAGAAAATCAGATGTTTTGATGGCATTTTGGGGGGTCTTGAATCTAGGCTGCCTTTTTTTTTTTTATTTATTTTTATTTAGCATTTTTTTCTACATGCTGCAATATGGATTCCAAGCAAGTGTGGGTCTGACTTACTCATAGCGAGGATGGGAAGGGATGCGTATACCTCGTTCTTTGTATGAATACAAATATGAAAAGCTTCATATTTCTCTACTGTTGGTGCCTTGTGAAAATAAAATCATTTATCGCCTGCGTACACGGATATATCACAAGCTTTATGTTTAGGTAACAGCTGGCAAATTCAGCGTGTGCCATAACAAAAAAATGCATCACTTTTTGCTTTGTCTTTCTCATCCCCATTCACATGAAGTACGAAAGAGCCTTGAAATATCCATAAGGAATTTTCCAAATGAAAACAATTAATTATACATAACTTAAATGAAATGAAAAGCTCTCTTTGTGAACCAGTGGTAAATCATGTATTTATTTAGCAGAAATACATTCCATTGATAACTGAAGAAAAGGTAACAGAAGGATGTTACGTGACATTTATCATATTTTGCAAAAAACATCAAGTGTTTTGAAAGAGT
>NW_010418033.1:0-6117 GCF_000710305.1 Buceros rhinoceros silvestris | reverse complement strand
AAGAGTGTTTCCCATTAAAAAGAATCCACTGCAAGGAAACCCACAAAGAAACACGTTAGTAACCTAAGCACAATTTCTACAAAGTCTAAAATAACATCAGAAGTTATTCTGAGCTACTGTATTTATTTAGGATTGAAGTAATGGAGAGATTTCAGGAAAAAATATGTTACCTATAGGTCAATTTGAGCTGATGCCCTGAGCGTGAATACACTTCCCAATGAGTTCTACCTGTTCCTAAGATGTAAGTCTCACAGAAACTGTGATGACATCCACCAGGACATTATACGATTTCAGTGGTGCATCTGCAGGTAGCAGGACAGTTCTTCTTCACCATTGAATTTCCACAGGTAAACAAGGTTTTCAGATTTCTGCAGTTTGCAAAGACGTCTTGATGTTTGCAAGGATTGGCTGAAATACAAGAGATAGAAACAAAACCATGAAATATTACTTGAAAAACAAGTCAAGGTCTGATACTTCTGCATTTTCAGAAAATTCCAAATTTTCTTGTCTGTATAGACACTTGTACGTTTACTCTGCTGTTAAAATTGCTTGAATATTATATAAAGGGAATGCAGGCGAAAAGGTGGTATCTGACAGTTCCTATCTAGTTGTATGCTTTGACTTGTTCCACGCAGGAGTCTGCAGAACCCAGGGGCCTGTGAGGATCTTCACGTATACGGATGTGTGAAGTCTGACAAAGTTGTTTGTGCTCTTAGATATAGATGGACGTCAAGACATTTTGTCTTGAGCTTTCCAGGAGGGGGCAGCAGAAGATTGATGGTTTGAAAATGCACCTATTGCTCAACAGCAATTAGCCCTTATCACATGATGATTGAGGTTGGAAGGGACCTCTGGAGGTCATCTGGTCCAGCTACCCTGCTCAAGATTGTGCCTGTTCCGGTGGGTTATTTAACTACAGTTATTTCTGGGGGGAAGTGAAAGGAGCAATCTTTCATCCAGATTAGCAAGAAGTAACTATGCAAAAATAAAATGCCGTAAAGGAAAAATATTATTATCGAAGGTAATGCAATATTTGTTGTAAGGAGAAGAATACATTCACTTACTGCAAAGCCCTTTGTCGCAGTGGCCAGGACAGTCTCCACATTTTGGTCCGCTTTTGTAAGGTGTAGCTATTTGCATTGCAATATTTCCTCTGAAATTTGACAGAAATACAATACAAAACAACATCAAAGTGCAGCTCCGAGGAAATTAAGAGGAGTTTATGTCATTTATCACAATAAAAGACATCCAGAATTTTTGGGTAAAATTATTTTCAAGGGAAGTCATGTTTTAGTTTTAGATATTCATAGAGTACAAGAGATTGCATCTTAAGTAAGAGGGACCATACGTTTTAGAGAAAGAAAATTGATCTGTTATTTGCTTTTCTATAACAGTATCAGATTAAAAAAAGAACAAACTTATGTGATTCCTAGTTCTTTTCTAATGGCTTTTAAGTGATTACGGCTATAAAGAAATAACCTCAGCAGATGCCTTCTGACATGCAGCTGTTTCCGATGTGCTCTTTACCTCCGTGAATACTCATTTGCTGTTGGCTTTTGTTTTGCATCTGACTTTCTTGTTTGCAGTCAAAGTTATAGGGTGATTTGTGCACAATGTCTGATTCTGACAGAGAAAGACCTTTGTTCGTATGGTAAATTTTCCCTAAGATCTGTTTCAATCTGAAATAAAATAAAGTCCACTATCTAACCTGATGCTAAACTCACAATCCACGTTGTTATTTTCAAACTCATAAATGTATAAAAGAATCTGTAATAATTTCATCCTCAACATGATCAAGGGACCCCAGGAGTTTTTGAACACATATCCATAATTATCACATCTTAAATGAGTAAAAGGGCAGTACGTACGAAGGACAGTATTGGCAAACATAGAAGTATTTGAACGTGCTCCTGGGACAGAAGGCAACTGCACATCCAACCTGGTAACTGTTGTACCAGATTAGCTGTAGAAGAAAAAATAAACATTATTTCAATGATGAAATTAATTCTCTTCAAAGATCTCACAAAATAACAGAACCAGAAGATAATTTTTTGCTTTGTTTTGTTATCCAGCTTTAAGTTTACAGATAAGCTGTCAGAAAGAATAAATAGAAAAATGAGTTAACTACATCCTCCAGTTTTCAAATGTTTTTGAACACAGTTTCCAGCAGGACATTAAAGTTCAAATTCAAGTATTTTCATCATAGATAGTTTGCTTTGATATTTCTTAATCAGGTATTTAAATCCCTATAAGGAAGATATTTATTACTAAATTCAAGGTATTGATTTTTTTTTTTAAGAATAATATTTCTCTTCTGGACAGGTCTTCCAAAATATTGGTTCCACTGCCCCCAAATTAGACAAAAAAAAGAGTTTCAATTTATCATTCATCTTTGGATTAGAGTGTGAATGTCAGGTAATGGTTTGATGACAGTGATTTTTTTCTGATAATAAATATCTCCCAGCTCCCTGAAGTGTGCTCCTGTAATTCCAGTGTATCACTGCAGTTTGCTTCAATTCTCCATACCTGAGAATAGTTCTCAATATTGACATTCTTCATGGTTGCTCCATAGCCGTACTTGAAATTGGAAGACTGACTGTGCCAGACTTGAATTGCTTCAGGCCATGTTCTTGGGTTGGATGATAGTAATATATTCTCACCACAGGTGACCCCTGAAGTAGAATTAAGTCTATTTTATTACCTAGCAAAGAAGCAAACTGTAGGGTGGGAGGTAGGGCTGAAGGATTGTAGCTACATCCTAAAAAAGTCTCTACTATGCTAGCATATTTTCCCTTTGATTTTCAGAATGGAACATTACACCTGATTCTGTGAAAGCTGCAGACATGTTACACTGACTGTGGTGAGCTTTCAGTCACAGATACTTCCTGACTACGAAATGTTACACAACAATGTCTGCACTTAGTCATACCAACAGCCATCTATTGCACTCTCTTTGTGTCTCCAGCAGGAGCCAAAAGCAGACACTTCAAGAAGGGTACAAATATAGTGCAGGTACATGGCATCCCTCACTCTTAAGTTCCAGCAATTTGGTTTCAGGGTATTTATCTTACAAAGATGATATTTTTGTTTTTCATAATCCTAAAAAAATATTCTACAATAGATTAAAATTTATCCTTCTATCTAGCTCACATTCACAGGGGCCATACACAAACTGTCATTAAACCACTAGGCTCTGTATTTGTCACGTACCATCAAGGACTCTCTGTTCTTTTGGACTGATTCTCATGTCACACTGACGTGCCCATTTCTGAGCATTTCTGGCAGCTTTCTCACTCCACACCTGAAAGAGACAAAGCAAGAAGTGTCGAGGTCACAGATAGCTTAGTACAGTTCATGTGAAGAAAAAAAAATGAAGTGTGACCTGGGTGTTGTCTACCAAATGCTCCCGTGGTCCTCAACAGAAAGCAGAGGAGCTGCACCAGTTTACATTACTGGGGGCATGGGCACCACATTTCTTCAGCTCTTAAAGGTTGCAGAGCAGGTTATTCTGAAGAGCATCTGTTGGACAAACCTATCTTCATAGTTCTTACAGACGAATAACCCTAGACATGGAACAGTTCCTGTGTTGCTTAACTGGGTTTTTCTAAGTGGAGAAACTAAGAAACTACATGTTCGTAAGGAGAGAGGTTTCAGATACCACTAGTGACTTGTGACCTTCACCATGATTTTACAGATGCTTACACATCGAGGTGTGGAAAATTAAGCATGAAGCCTGAAGGGATAAAGAGATAAAATTCTGATTTCTTAATCTCAATCTCAGAGCACCTTTGCTGCCCTCTCTGTTCACTGAGTGTGGGTTGTTTAGAAGGCTACAGTATTCTGCTAGTGATGTGGAAAGCAAGCTAGCTGCAATACATAGCTTACCATCTTCAGCATGTTCCTGGCCGTTGGAGTTACAGATCTCCGTATTTCGTTGTGTTGATCAAGGATCTGTTTTTGGTTTTGAAACTTAAAAAGAGGAAAGAAAGAAATGTTCATTGATTTATAATGAAAACCTTGGAAAACTATAACATTGAAGGTTCCAGATGTTAGAGGTTTAATAAGCCAGAGAAGTTATGAGCTTCTTCTCAAAGTAAAGCTTCTTGGAAACTCCCGGTTTGCCTGTATTGGTTCTTCTATTCTTATAATTGCTGAGGTTGTTTTCTTCCTTTCTTGATTTGAACTGCATTTTTCATTAGGAGACATGACCCTAAATGAAATTTGTAGGTAGGAATTCTACCTTCAGATGTCTCCACATCAAACATGGAGGAAGCTTAGTTCTGGAACCAAATCTCAAGACTGACTTTGACCTCTTGTGTGTACTAAGAAAGTCCCTAGCTCTTGTCAGTTGTAAGGTTTGGAAGTGCGAGAAGCTGGATGAGAACTTAGGACTGTTTGCAGACCTTCTGAAATACCTAAGATCAAGAAAGTGGTGAACAATTTAGATTGTCTCTGCTTAGTGATATCAGGTCATGAATCCTTCCAGAGGAAAAGAGTTGGAAAGCTTATGTTGGAGATTTCAGACTAAAGCATCCCTCAAGAAAACATTCTTCCCACTTAATGTCTAAAACTGAGACAGCTCACCCTAAGCTAGACGCCTTCACTCTCTTTTTCATTAGTGGAGAGTGCAGAAGTAGCTCATCTCATAAAATCTAAACTTTTTAGAACCAGAAGAAATATTTGTTACAACTATCTCCTTCCTCTTTCATTTCTTTCTTTTCACTCTTCCAGAGGTCCTGACAGGCCATCTGGACAACTAAAACTTTGACATTTAAGTCTGTGAGATGAGTCTTGCCATTGGTGTGACAGTTTCTTACCTAGGCACGGGTTCATCTTATTTAATTTAAGGTATCTTTAACATAGATGTAAATATATAAAAGTCATCTCAGATTGCCTTATGTTCAATGAGAAAATCATAAAGGAGAGTGACTAAATTCTGAAATGTCTGAGTAAAACGAATTAATCCCACTGCTTTGCCTTCAGAGCTCAATTCTAGGATTTAAAGGCTGTAGTCAGTGGCTTAAAATGGCATTTACTGCTGTTTGAAATGCCCAGAGCCCTGCCTATCCTCAGACTGTTGCTGCAGGGAGGTATACCTGCCTGTACAGCCCTCAGGAGCGGGTCAGGTACTCTGGATAGTCTCAGACTGCACTAAGACACTTGTCTGGGCAACTGAACCTTCCCCAAGAGGTGTCATACATCTTACTTAACTTCAGGAATTTACAGTGGTAGAATGAACATCTCAGTCAGTTACTTTTGGCTGCTGCTCTACTGAGGGAAAGGGAATAAGCAACTTAGAACATAGTTTACCCAAGATTTATTGAAGAAAGAGATGATTGGTGTCCCTAAAATACTTAGGTCTTTTTGTTCATTAATAAAGCAGATATTGATAAATAGCTCACATTCTAGTGCCTGCATAGTAGATATCTACATCTTACAAGATTAATCGTCTTTTAGCAGAGGTGAAGATTAGATATACGATACTTAACTAAATTATTTTAGAAGAGCTTTGGTTGGTTTTTTGCTTGTTTGTTTGTTTGGGGATTTTTTTTTGGATCATGTATTTTAAAATTAGTCTTGTGAAGAGAAGAGTATTTTGATAGAAGAAACTTGTTAACACAAAAATCTGCGAAAAATGAGAGCTCGTCTTCATTATGTTAACGTATTACCAGAAGTTTCAACCCTGACTTGTGAAGCTCTAGAGATCACTAGACCAGACTGTGCCGTGCCAGGTATCTACACAATGTGCTCTTTTGCGTAGGTGAATGCTCCTACCTCTCCATCAGATTGGTGTAGCAAAGCAGCCAGGAAAATGATTGCAGTTAGTAGAGCCATTTCTACAAAGGAAAAAAAAACAACCAAACACCAAAATCCATTAAATTCTGTCGCATAAAGTTTGTGGTGTAATGTGATATGTGATCAAGATACAAAACCGTTGCAAGGTCAAGCCTGCCACACAGAAGATTATTTTAGTTGGCACCTAATACAGCTGAATGTGCAAAACTGTGCAAACAAGTGTATGATGGTGCATGGGCACCACTACCTCGTGCAGAGATGACTCCACCTTGCATTGAAGCAAGACTAATTAGCATAAAGTCATGTGTCTCCTGTAACAGA
>NW_010418032.1:14256-36701 GCF_000710305.1 Buceros rhinoceros silvestris | reverse complement strand
GGGGGCGGGGGGGGGGGTGGTTGTTGCTGAATGGTAGGGAGAAGATAAAGTCAAGATCTGTGGCCACGTCTGTGTAGAGAACTGGCAAATCTGAATTTTCAATATGTCCTTTTCATGGCTCAGGATGGGATTACACTAACCTGAGCTTTCTAGGAAATAAAAGTTGCTCCTCAGGGGTTGTTACTTTTCACTTCAGGTACCTAGGGAGGATGGAAAGAAAAAAGTTGAACAGGATTAAAAGTAGCTGTGCGTGAAAGGAAAGAGGAGAAGGAGAAGATACGTGCATATGAGAAAAACGAACCGTCTTGAAGTCCCAAGTATACATATTCAATGTGATGGAAAAATACCAAGTACAGGCTGCTGAGTATGATCTGAACGGAAAGTAAAACCAAGCCAGGTCTGTACTTGCACTTCATAGATGAAACCACAACGGGTAGATCATAGTGTCTTGAGAATTTCCACAACTGACGGAAATGACGTACAGCGCATTCCTACATGTCAAAGTAGGATTATTTATGAAAGAGCTGCGTAATCTTCCAGAACATCCTCTGTCAAAACAGGTCTCTACAGTTTTTATTGTTTCTTTCACTGTGTTTTCCTGGGGCATTTTCTTCAATTTTATCAAAAAGAAGAAAGAAATCCCACACTGTGCTAGAGCAGCTCTTAAGAAGCAAGTCAACTTTAGATTTGCTTTTGTTGGAGGAGGATGGAGCATATTTAATCCCAGAGCTTCCTGAAATCTTCCTCAAATTGTTTCTCCTTTGGGCTGAGACTGGACTTGGGAGAGGGTTTGCATCTCCCTGTCCCCTCTTCATCTCCTTTTTTGATGTATATGAGGAGTGGTATGGAAGCAGCGTCCTGACTTCACTGCCAAAGCAATACTAAGAAAAAAGGACATAAGTTTGGGGTAGAAGACTTAGAAACAAAAGGAAAGACTGGACAGATTACAGTAATAATATAAATATTGGAGTATTTTCCCTTCCAGAACCTGACGTACATCCAAAGGCTGTTGAGTCTCAACAGCCCATTGCCACAGTGCAGCAGCAGCTGTGAAATCTAAAAAGTAATGAATCTTGTTAATAAATGACATGTGGGAGACCGTATGGCTCGCGGTAACTGAGCTGCTTTTCGTCTAAAAAATTGCTCCAAAATATAGAGATCATTGCAATAAAAATAGTGAAAGATAAGTAATGTCTGAGGTCCAAAGTTATGAAAAAACCTAGCAAATGCCAAGATGTGATTGTGCGATCTTAACTACTGCCCATCATGTGGTTTATATACATGCATACACATACATGTTTCATCCCCAGCCCCTTGATTCATCAGTGCATGTTATTCTCACTAACAGTTTACTTACATTGGACAATTAGAAGCAAACAAATCTGTTCTGTCTTTTTATGTTTCTTTTTCCCTACCAAGTTTGCATTTTTGTTACAGGGAGGCTTTGGCAGCTATCATGTTTTAGAAATTCCCACTGCTTCACCTTCCCCCAGCTCCTTGGTCATGTTCCCACATTATTTTCTCGCTGTATTTCAGTGTTTGTGAGATGACACAAGTAACTGGGTCATCGTTTTAAAAGAAAGAAAATTAATTTTACCTCAGATCAATTTGCTCCTTTGCTTCACAGTGCAGCCCTGTAAGACTGGTGGGAAGGCAGCTGAAGGGGTAATGCATAGATGAAAATGTGTGCTCTGGGCCCTCTATCATGAAATCATGGCTCGAGCTTCATTAGGATCTTCAAATACCTAAAAATTAGAAATGAAAACTTGTGTCAGTGTTTTTTATGGACGTATTTTGTTCCAGTTTCCTGAGTGAAGATTTAGAAGTTCTAAAGCTACAAGGCATTATCACTGAAAAATGCAGTGTTCAACAGGAGTCCAGGGAGAGGTCAGGTTGCTTGGGCATTATTAAAGGGCTGCAGCAAATCCCCAGTGGAGGTGACAAATAGTATTGCCACTGCTCAAATTAAAGTGTCTGTGTAGGTGTCTTTGAGTATATTAAAAGAGGCTCAGAAAAGGAGAAAAGTTTATAAAGAATTTGAATTAGAAACTCAAAGTCTAGGTGAGGTAGGTCTTCGCCCTGAAAACATCTAAAAAGAAACATTTCAAAATCAGCTTTTTTCCTCTTCCCACTCTGCTCTCTTCAGTCTCCTTCCCCCTGGGCTTTCCCTCTGTAGATGAGGTGACTGGGGCTTTTCCAGGCACTCTGGCAGATCTTCATGTTCTTCAGGCAGTTTTCTGCTGGTAGGTAATAAACAAATACACTTTCTCCAACTCTACTGGTTTTATTATTATTATTATTCTGCCAGTTATTTTTTTCCCTTTACTTGTTGCTATCATCTTTTTTTACAGATCTTGTGTTTTTGCATTCTCTAACTTTCCCTAGTTGATTCTGTCTTTCACCCCTGGGAGACTGAACAAACATAGCTAGGAATACTTTGCTGTACCCCTTATCTTTTCTCCTCTCTTTTGTGACCTGTTATCTCCTCTTATTCTCTCAGTCCCCTTTTGACTTCACTCAGTGTGCAACCTTTACTATAATGTATTATTTTAAACATTTAGTGACTAGTCTTAATCCCCTTGGTGTTTGATCTAAAACCTAATTGAAGGGAGGTAGTTCCACTTTCCCTCTCCCTGCCATTAGCTTTGTGTTGGTTCTGGTGATCTTATGGCTCCTGCAAGGTGAAGTGAGTCACCGAGGTGATCCAAAAAAAAAAAGAAAAAAAACCAAAACCACCACCAACAAAAAACCCCTAAAAAGACCTCAAAACTTTTCTTGATCGGCTCATTGAAATGACTATATATTCAGCTACAGTATTGCTAGATTTGTGGTAAGGGTTCTTGGGGTGGGAATGTGACTGACCTTCCAGCAGTCTGACATTTGCATCAAACTCCTGATCACATCACCAGTTTTATCTCTTGCTCCTAGTCCTTCTGTTCATTTATCCAGTTCCTTTGCTATATCCTCCCTCCGGGCTACGATCCCATGATCCTCTTTTCAGCAACAGTGCTAGCTGAAGTATTCCCTGATTCTCTGTGCTTTTCCCCCTCATTTTAATTTTTGTTGGGTTATGTACTGAAAAATAACCAATATCCATCAGATTCCTATCCAGTTTCCTGAATGATTGCCTAGACATTCATTGTGGTACAGCAGGGGTTCTGTCAAGATGGCACAAGTAGTGAGCAGTAGTAGAGTCTATTTAAGCCAACTGCATGAATATGGGATATGAATGTGAGTAAAGACAGCCTATGTCTTTCTTCTTCTACCTTTTTCTGTTTTCCTCTTCTTCCCCTTGTGACCATTTTCCTGCAGTCCCTTTCCACCAATGCCAGTTCCGTTCTGCTATATGAAACCATGCCGTTTCTCCACTGCTCATTCTGTAGAACACTCCTGTCTATTCTATGGCACACCACCTGTCTTTATGTCTTATATCTTCTTCTTCTTGCATTCACTGAATTGCATGTCTTCATTAAACTGAGATCTTCTCCTGTGGAAAATTAGTTTTGTTCGTTAATGGGTGACAGAAGAAGATGCAGGGCTTTTTCTGGACACTTGGTAAACTCAGCAGCAAACTTGAAGAGACACTGCTAAGGAAAATCTTAAAACGTAACCTTGATGCCACTGGCCTAATTCACAGATGTCCTCTCAGTAAACCAGTTAGAAAAGGAGAGGTGGCTCATTGTAATTTGTTTTGGCCTCATGATTGGCCCCTGAAATTAAGTATCCAGCTGGCGTGAAGAATTATTCCTTGGAAAGTCACGTCCTGTATTTTCTGAGGTTGGAAAAACAAATCTTCAGCTGTGCACATCTAATAGGCCACAAAATGGAGGAAGCTGAGTCAACCTAAAATTGCTCCCAAGTCACAACATGTGAGGGTGGAGCAATAATTCATGTGTTGTAAACAAAAGCATATAACAGGTTGCTGGTTACAATGGATCAGAGACACAATAAATCAGTATGTGGGTATTCAAACAAGTAATGAATGGGAGACAGAGGAGGGAGGTGACTTCTCTGCCTTCACATTCTGGTAAAAGACTTCCTAGTAACTAGTTTATCCTGACTTTCTATTCAGAAAAACACACAAGATTTCCTAATCCTAACAAGATCTCATTGATTAATTATAATGAAGAAAGAGCACTTAATTTTTAAGTGGTGTTTATGCATTCCTTTTTCATCCATAGACTTAAACACCCTTTACAGTGCCTCTTGCCCCTTTAATGATCAGCAGTGCTCTTTAAAGCTCTTTACACTTCTTCTTTCAAGGTTAACTGAATTTGTTGTCAAATGACAGTCTTGTTTCTGGCACAGCCTTGTTTTTCTCCTTGATTGTCTCAACAATCTACAAAGTTACGGATGTCTACAAGTCACTGAAAGTGCTGTCCCAAGCTGAGCATGCCTTTCTCCTTCCCAAATCTCATTCCTTTTATTCCACCTTAATCTCCCTTGGCTTCTCAGTATCCCCTGACAGTACAAGTCATTCCATCATTTCTAAAAATCAAGACTCATAATGGCTTTTGGATTTTGTCTGACATACCTTCTAATTCTTGGCTATTTCTCTTAAAGCAGCCAATTCTTGTTAATCGTCTTTTAATCAGGATTTGTAATACATCCCCCAAAGTCCTCACAGCTGTGAGTCCTGTCAAGTTTTCTTACCCAAGAACTTGGCATTGACTTATGTCTTACCCTGGTGATTCATGGCTCTCCATCTATTTCTTTCCATACCCTGTTAAAGTAGGTACCTTTTTTCCCGTGTCCTTGGGGGCAACTACCACAGCTTACACTTGGCACATTACATCCAGGTCCTGTTTTTTCTCTCACAAACCTCTCTTTCTCCCTCTTTTTACTGTGAATGCCACACTGCCCTTCCAGTCCTTTAGGTCTTTAATTTGAATACTGCTTACAGAGTAGCATTCTCTCTGGATCTATACATAAACACCGTGTCTATAGTATCTTGTTTCTTCCTACATGTCAATTAGGAGATTCAGCTTTGTTGACTGTCTCAGTGCCCTTGTCACGTCACACCTCAGCTATTACCATCTTTTCTCTCTGACTCCTGTGACTTCCACTGTGTTCTCTGAAAGCTCATTGAGAATTGCACCATGAGGATTATCTTCCTTGCTGACATAATGTCTATGTCTTTCTTCTGTCTTTCCGTTTCATCAGCATCAAAGGCAAACTCATTGTCCTTTTCAAATTTTCTGATCAATTAACTGTACTGAATCAGCGTTATTGTCGCATTGTCTGTAATACTAGTCTTCACTGTCTCATTAGTGTATTTCTCACACAATCACCTTTGGCCCTTTTACAAAATACCTCCTCCTTTGATGGAAGTTCCTTGCAGACTTTAAATGAATCAGTTCATGCAGTTATCTCACCCAAGGCCTATTTATTATTTCTGTTGCCCTGAGCTGTTGCCCAGAGATGAACATATAAAATGCAGTCATTGTGTTCTGTACCCTTCATTCTCTTCACCAGTGCTGTTTATCCCGTTGTTCTACTCCTTGTATTTTTGCAACCTATAAACTTTATCCTTCCTTTTATTACAAATACATATCCAGCTATTATGAAAGCCTTATGGCTGCCAGACTGTGATCTACTGAAAACCATCTTATGTAGTCTGCAGTCTCACGTTGCTTGAGTAAAAGTTTCATTAAAGTTCTGGCTAATCAGTACATGTTATGTGAGAAATTTTGGGAAATGCCACTGGCCCCCCAAATGTAAGGACCACTGAGTAACACAGAAAGCCCTGATTTTTGATAAGGAGAACTTTTGTAATAATATAACAACATCAACACAGTGTTATGAACCCTTCATATATACCTACAGCATTATGAAACTTCTGTGGTCTTTACTGGCTTTCCACATGTTGAAATATTGACCTGAAAAGTATGCAACAAAATAGTTACCTATCTGAGACAGCAGAAGGATGTATACCACTATCTACTATACAGATTAAAGTGTGGCTTCTGAAGTATGTGGGTGTTCCAGTGTCTTAGCAAAAGCTCTATACTTACCTAGAGAACTGATAGTATTAGGTGTGCTATCAGAATACAGAATATTGGGGTATGCTCTTCGTTCTATAGTATTGTGTAGCAGCAAATGCAAGAACAGTATCTTCATGCTACTGTCCTCCCAATTTTTTTTTAATCCTGAAGCTGCTCTTTAACGGGTTATCAGAAGGCCTGATCGTTATCTGGCCCGCATTTATTTCCTGAAGTTAAAGTTCAGTAGACCGAAAAAAAAGAAAAAAAAAGCCAAACCCCATTTAGTGAAACTTGTCAAAAATGAGAATTATTTTCTCTTTTGAATACAACTGCATTATTTCTTCTCTGCACTCTGTATTTTTATGATAGTAATTCTCCAAGTGGTAGGATGCCTCTGTGGTAGTAGTGCTTGTCTCAAGAAACATGTATGCAATTGAAGTGCCCTGAACTGTTCACTGCGACATTAATTGTCATCCTCTCTGGAAACTCATTTATCCAGTGACACTCTTTACTGCTACTCAGCACTGGTGAGGACGTGCCTTGAATACTGTGTTCAGTTTTGGGCCCCTCACTGCAAGAAGCACACTGAGGTGTTGGAGCGTGTCCAGAGAAGGGCAACAAAGCTGGTGAAGGGTCTAGAGAACAAATCTTATGAAAAGCAGCTGAAGGAACTGGGATTATTTAATCTGGAGAAAAGAAGGTTCAGGGGAGACCTTACCACTCTCTACAATTACCAGAAAGGAGTTTGTGGCAAGGAGGGGCTCAGTCTGTTCTCCCAAATAACAAGTGATGGGACAAAAGGAAATGGCCTCAAGTTGCTCCAGAGGAGGTTTAGATTGGATATTAGGAAAATTTTCTTCACCAAAAGGGTTCTGAAGCATTGGAACAGGCTGCTCGGGGAAGTGGTGGAGTCACCATACTTGGAGGTATTTAAAAGACCTGTAGATGTGCTGCTGAGGGATATGATTTAGTGGTCACTTGGCAGTGCTGTATTAATGGTTGGCCTTGATGATCTCAAAGGTCTTCTTCTAAACAAAACGATTGTATGATTGTGTGATTCTACTGCTGCCTCTTGTTGCTGTCACCATTTATATGTTTATACATACACAAGTTTAAAAGTTATGCTTCAGCGAAAAATGTCAATAGGACATTAGTGGAAATGTACTTGCAGAAGCAAGCAGCACTTTGCATCTATATGGATTTGGACTAGTACAGTTGGTAAAACTACCATAATAGTTGCTTCACTGAGATTCCCTGTTACAAAGGCTTTTTGTCTACGTATTTCTATGTCTATGCCAGAGTTTCAGTCTAGCATGGCTGTTAGAATCCTTGTGTCCAGGTTCTTGGCTTAGTCCTGCCTTCCAGCTGATGGGTATGTTTCGGTGCTTTTGCACTACCTGCACACTCAGAAACTACTTACATCAGCAGGAGGAAGAGTTAGTGTCATATCACATCAGAAAAGACCACTGCTAATGCAGCCTCGAGGACTAAACAAAAGAGAAGATGGAAAGTGAGAGAGGAATTTGTGCAATAGATGTGGGCTGTCAATTTTAGAGTTATCTGGACATGACATAGTCAGGGACCGACTGGAGCAGGAAGGCACCTTGGGAGATCACTTGGTCCAACCCTGGCCCAGAGCAGGCTCAACCAGAGCAGGTTGCTCAAGGCTGTGTCCAGCTGGGTTTTGAGTATCTCCAAGGCTGGAGACTTTACAGCCTTTCCAGGTGTCCCGTGCCAGTGTTTGACCACCCTCAAAGTAAAAAGGTTTTCCTTATGTTTTGGAGGAACTTCCTCTATTTTTCATAATACCCACTTCCTTGTCACTGGATACCACTATGAAGAGCCCTGCTTCCTCTTCTTTACTTCCCACATTAGTTATTTATACACATCGATAAAATTCCTCTGAGCCTTTTCTGCTCCAGGCTGAGCAGTCCTGCGTCCCTCAGTGTCTCCCTGTAGGACGGATGCCTTCAATCATTGTTGCACTCCATTGGACTGTCTCCAGTGACTCTCTCTCTTGTACTGGAGAGCCCAGCACTGGACCCAGCACTCCAGGTGTGTCTCACACGGGCTGAGCAAAGGGGAAGGATCACCCCCCTTGACCTGCTGCCAACTCTTTACTTAATCCAACTCAGGAGGCTTTCTCTACTACAGGGGCATATTGTTGCAAAATGTCCCAGTTCTTGCCTACTGGAAACCTCAGTTCCTTTTCTACAAAGATTTTCCATCCAGTTGGCTTCCAGCTTGTACCGGTGCATGGGAGTATTCCTCCTGAGGTGCAGGACTTTGCACTTCTCTTTGCTCAACTTCATGAGGTTCCCATCAGCCCATTTTTCCAGCCTATTGAGGACCATCTGAAGGGCAGCACAATCCTCTTGTGTCTCAGCCACACCTCCTGGTTTTGTGTCATCTGCAAACTGTCTGAAAATGCAGTCTGTTCCATCATCCAAGTAGCTAATTGTTGTGGTTTAGACCTGGCTGGAGACTAAAGCCACACAGTTGCTCTGTTTTTTTCAGGAGGAGAAAATAAAGCTACCTAAGGGTCAAAGTAGGGGACAAGTGAGGGCTCACACACCACTTATGGTCATGGGCAAAAGACAGACTCGACTAGAAGAAACAAAATCAATGTCATTCAGATAATAGAACCACCACAAATTACCTATTAATTAAAATAGGACAGAAAAGAGAACAGTGAGATCTTAAATACACCTTTCCCCCACCTCTCCCTTTTCCCCATCTGGCTTTGCTATTCCCAACTCTGCCCCCAACACTCAGCGCAGCGGGAGGGGAAACACAAGATGGGGGTTCCAGTCAGTCTTAACTCTTTCCAGGTTGTTCCAGTTGCCTGCTCCATGGAAAATACCTCATAGGTCCCTCCGACCACATGGTGTCCCCCCTCAACAGAAGGCAGTCTGGCCTGGATGTCTCTGGTCCATGTCAGGGTCTGCTGCCAGGATCAACTCTCCCAGCGCCGAGCTGACCTGGTGCCAAACCTCTCAAAGTCACCACATTTTTCAGGAGTCCTGCATCTCTGCTCTGCCAGACTCTCCACAGCCCATTCGTTTTTTCTCTGCCAGGCTCTCTGCAGCCTGTCTGTCTCTCACACCAGTGCTTCTGTGAGGGTTGCCAACTTGCCACAGACCAAAAGAAAAGTCACCGTACCAGTGTGTATTCCACAAACTTCTCCTGGCTACTAAGGTGACTGCATGGTCATTTCTCCTTTCATCCCACCACCTCCAAAACAAAAGAGTGCACACAAAAATTGTTTCCACACCCCCTCCCCTTAAATAGGTTTATTTACAGAGGCGCCGACTGGCACAGCCTTGGCCAGAGGCAGGGCCAAATCAGAGCCAGGGATGCTCTTCTTGCAAAGATTCTTACTGGAGGCACACTAGTGGCCCCATCCCCTGCTACTGGAACCTCACCAGGTGGCAGCCTCCTCACAAAGGTGGCAGCCTCCTCCCCCTGCTGCCAAAACTGTGCTGAATCCTAAACCACTACATTAATGAAGATGTTAAACAGTATTGGCTCTGAATCAACACTGGGTACACCATTAGGGACTGGTTTCCAGTTGAACTTCATGATGCCAATCACAACTTTTTAAGCTTAGTTCTGTCATCTTTCAGTCTACCTCATGTACTTTTATGTCTATATTTGTATTTTATCTGTTTCTTTATAAGGATGTTATAAGATACAGTGTTGAAAGCCTTGTTAAAGTCAAGCCAAAGAACATCACTGCTTTTCCCTCATCCACTGGACTAGTTACTTTATTGATGAAGGCCCTTGGGTTGGTGAAGCATAATTTTCCTTTCATTGCTGGTCCTAGTCATCTTCTTGTCCTTCATGTGTTTGGAAATGATTTCCAGGATTATTTGTCCCATCAACCTTCTCAGGGATCAAGGTGAGGCTGACCAGCCTGTAGTTCCCTTCATGCCCCTTCCAGCCCTTCTTCTGTCTTTTTACTTAATTAAAATTAAAATGACACATCACTGTATGTACAGACTGAGCCTTAATCTCCAAAGACTATCAGTTAGTATCAGGCTCATTGTTGACAGTGGCCTAGTTTCCATTGATGGATTCACTAAAAGTTGTAGATCACAAAGTCAGAAAAAAGTAGTGTCTGTTAGACCTGAACTCAAATGAGGAAAAGAAAAGCTCAAACCCAACCTGTTTTGTTAATCCATGCATGAATGTGAAAACAGCACAGCAGGATTGGGGAATTAATCCCATTTCAAATCAGATGCCTGCTGGTTCTATTTAATGAGCATTACGTCTGTTTTTTTTAACCCTAAAGTACCTATATACTTAAAATATCTTTTTTTTTTTTTTTTTTAAATTGTAATTTTGATCTCTTCAGGTAAAGTACTTGCTTCTGGACTGAAGATGGATTGCTAACTACCGTCTTTACTGCCAAACCAGCTGCTAGACTTCATTTGTATGGAAATAACACAGAGTTCTGTGAGCATTGGCACTAATGAACTTTCCCACAGATTTGTACCTTGTGAGTAAACTCTGGTGTGTAGGAAGAAATGGCCATATGGAAGATTGACTTAGAGGTGAGACATTCAAAACATCTCTCTCCTCATGCATCTCTAGTACTTAATAAATGTTTTATACTCTCACACTGCACTTTTTTCCTGTGTAGGGGCACTGTTAAGATCTCTCCACTCTATGTGCCCACTTTCATTAAATTTGCAAAAAAAAAAAAAAGTCGAATCTTTTGTCTCTCTGCCAAATATGGATGAAATTGGAGAAAGATCTGAAAATTAGTAACAGAGGTTAAGGAGGATGACTAGACAGATGCAGTCTTTGAACAGACCACCATAGCTATTCACAAACACACGGTGAGGCACTCTGATATGGTGGTCCCAAGAAGTTAACTAGGAAGTCACACGTGTTCTGGAAGCTTTCCCTGATGAGCTCTAACTCTTGCGTGTTTCCGTACTATGAAATGTAAACAAATGATGACTGTGAAATTAGAATGAAAGTAAAAACAAAAAGTGAAAGAGAGCTTGAGAGTAAAGTAAAAGTTGTATCTTTTAGTAAAGTAAAATTTTTTAATTCCAGTAAAACACTGATAAGAAAATTACCCACTGGGACGGAAATCTGATCTGATTTATCTAAGTTCAATGACCACACATCAGGAAAAACTGGGCATTTGCAGTTGGGAACCTCTGCATGAACTATTTGTTAAGGACAGAGGAAAACTTGGGGCATTTGGCTTGTCCTTATATTGTCTTAATAATATAAAAATATCTTTATTTATGTACAGCAATCAGATATGATTATACTATCTTAATATAAACAAGGTGAACTCACTCATGCCAAACTGGCTGCAAGTTTATTTGCTACTTGGCCTTCAGACAGTCGTTTTTAATCTATTTTATGCCTGTGGAAACTCGCATTTGTCTTGTGCCTTGGATTTTTTCTGTAACTATAACTTTTCCTTATCTTAACTAATGCTCAGTTGTCTTTAGTCACTTTTAAAAGCAATAGCAATATCAATGCATGCTATCGTTGGTGGTTACCATATCCTATTTCCGATATTATATTATATATTATCCTTAGGTCTACTAAAAGCATTAGGAATGATAGATTTCCAGATTACAGAAGTCTAACTTTTTATTTTAAGAAAACTAAAAAAAAACCTGACAAAGTTATTACCGTATGTCTGCTTGACCACATAGTAAGCTTAATATTCTTGCATACCAAGTGATTTTGGAGCACAATGCAGTAAAGCACAGACTATCTGGAACGTGTAGAAAAATACTGAGGTCATTGGAGAAATATCAGCTATGAGACATTCCCGTTGTTTGTGACAGATCAGTTCTCTGTAGCATCTACATTGCTAAGAAAGGTTTTTGCTGTAGTCCAGCCTGCCATCATGCATAGCCCAGGCTGGGGAATGAAATCCAGAAGTTATTTTCTCAAGCATATAGGTTGTTTAGTTGATAGAGCTCTGGGCTTTAGAAAGACCATCAATTTTTAAGATGGCCATTTCCCCATTGTTATAGAGAAATATCACTTAATAAACAGGTCAATGGTTAATCTTCATCACTGTTAACAACGTGCAAATTATTTCTAGTCTAAAATGCCTATTTTTAGCTTCTGGATATTGTTGGATGGATTTGATGTTTCAAAAATGCACGTGTTCCATGTACAATCCCTTGTACATGGAACCCCAGCAAAGGACTTAAACTACACAATCCTTGTGCCTTTAACCGTGTTTGAATGTTGCTTGTCTAGTCGTCATAACATACTTGCCATCTTATAAACATTATCAGAATACAATAAATAGTAGGCAACCTACAAATATTGATATTAATAAATATTAATATTAACAGTACTAGGAAGGCATTATTCATGTGCCAAGGACCATGACAGCAAAATGTTTGCTTAATATACCATTTTAATTTGCCAATGTTTACCTCCCTTTATATCAATGCTTGCACAGTCCAGGATAGTGAATAATTAGATTTACAGGATCCAATTGTACTGATAATTGGTATTAGCTTGATATTAGTCTGATAGCTATATTGATATTGGGGGAAATAGAAATATATTTATATAAGGTGTGTTATTTAATATAGTTGTTGTGTAATGTATAAAGCGTGTAGTATCAATATATATGTAAAAAGGTTACATTTATGTATTGGCAGTCATCAAAGACTGGTTTTCTAGAACTGACCTGTATTGCTATAGGTGTGTCAGTTGGAAAAAGATCTTTGGAAAATAGGAGCATTGTTGTTAAACAAAATTATAATTTTTATGCTGAGGAAAGCTTTGATCTAAAGCCGTCTCTTAAACTGATCAAACTGCTGCTGTGGCTTAGCTTCTCCAAGCCACCTCTCTAATGTTTGCCATCCAGCTCCACTTTGCTCTGCAGCAAAGCTCCTCAAAGAAACCAAGCATGACTATGTCTATGCTAGGGTGGGGTTTTCTGTTTGAATTTTCCTGGCTGGGGAGCAGCCAGCTGAGAGCCATGTTTCTCCAAGGGCCGTCTCAATTGTCATGGAAGGGGCAGAATAAGCGCCAAGTTCCTTCATGAAACCACCAGCACCACAAAGCTCCCTATCTCTGCATTTTAACACAGTAGTTGAAATTTTTTTCAGACATTAGCTATCATCCACTTATTCTCTCAGCATCTATTATATTGTCATTAATTGTCTGTCCATTTTAGAATTCATGGGAAAAAAATAAAATATCCTTATTCCCCAAAATATCTGTCTTAAATGTAATTTAGAAAGACATTAAAATAATATACCATGTGTTAAAATGGATAGAGACTTAATTAAACAATTGTCACTTACATATACAGCTGTCTATGTAAGGGAATAACAGCAGGAGCAACTAGTTCAACATCTTCTTCAGCCTAGAAATCCTCAGCATCCTCTGTTTGTTCCTTTTTTTTAACCTTCAAGCCAGGGCTTGTTCATTTATACAAGCAGCCAAAAGAGTCTGCTCAATAGCAGAATATTTTCAGTAACATGCTTGCAAAATACATAATGTCCTAGTAACACCCGATGTCATATATAGGAAACTTGTGACTTCTCCATTAAAGATCAGTTAAATAAGGCTAGTGCATTCAGTCACTTCACCACGCGATTGACAGCTGACTAATTTTTATGTTTTGCTTGCATTTCAGGCTTTGCGGGTTGTCATCAGTGACTTACACAAGTGGCCGATCCCATATTTATAATCATCCCAAATCATTGCTAATTTTCCGTGTGGTTTGATTCTTCCTTCTGTGCGACAGCTTAAAAGGCAAAATGTTTTGGATGGTTGAATGAGAAGCCTAACAATTCTCCATGGGATGATGATATACATTATAGCATTCAGAGAAGCATAAAAGTTTGCAAATGCTGGGTTGCCATCATAATCGGAAGACTTAAAGGTAGACGGAGCTACGGGAGATTTCTAGCTGTAAATATATGTCACATATAAAGTTATATTTCAGTAAACAAAAGCTGTGCTCTGTGGACTAGAGCAACTGAAAGGATAGACAGGGCACAGTAAGAGCACAGCAGTGCTGACCTACTTGAGCAAGCTGTGCAGTAACTAGCACACAGCTCTGGCTCTTTTTCAGTAAAACAGTATGTGACCTCCCAAATCAGTGTGTAATTTGAAACATAAAATGACCAGACATATCTTTTGGCAATGCAGTTATTAACTTGTTAGCTTTATCTGCAACCCACAAGGCCACTTCTGACATCACAGTGATGCAATGTCTACTAATGGAAGGTCAATTTTATGCCAGTGCCAGCCAAGGACACTGTCTGCAAAAAGCAGACACAAACGTGTCCAGGAGGTAGAGGTTTTCATTATTTCTTCCTCTGGCTCCCTTACTCTGCCTGTCATCCCTCTTTTCTACTTTCTCTCTGCCAAGGACACTGTCTGCAAAAAGCAGACACAAACGTGTCCAGGAGGTAGAGGTTTTCATTATTTCTTCCTCTGGCTCCCTTACTCTGCCTGTCATCCCTCTTTTCTACTTTCTCTCTCTTTCTCTCTCCCACCTACCCATACAGCAAAAAAAAAAAAAAAACCAAAACCTTAAAGCATAGCTGTATTGGGAGGAGAAAAAAAAATAGTCTGACACATGCTGGCTTTATGGAATGGTCTTGCTTTGAGAAACTGTTTGAAATTTATTCCTTAGGATGTTTCTTGGCAAATAAAGCTAGTGAACAGATGTGTCAAATAGCACTACTACTTTTTTTGAAGGGAAAGGTAGCAACTGGCTTGATGAAATCTTAAAGACTGCAAACAAAATCTGAATAAAACTTCTCTTACTTTTCAGTGCAGGTTTACTCAGATGCTGTTTATATTCACAAGACATGCAGGATTTTGGATGTAACATTTCACAAGTCTGCCAGATGCTCTGACAGGTTTTAATATTTCTGGTTAGAGCTTTTTACAAAATCTGGTTCACTCATTCACTATCCTTCCTCATTTATTTATCAAGGGCAGTTTTGTACAAGCTATAAAAAAATCTAACACAAAAAGATTGTTGACCTGGAGATTTTCTGGATTTTGAGCATTTAGAAATCTTTTTAATAAGTAGAATCAAATTATTCCTGAGTGTAAGAGAAGCCAAGATACAGTGTTTTTCTCCTGAATTGCTACAGGTCTTGTACGTAGCGGGTTCCAGAATGCAGCTGTTCCTGGCTGCTCATGTTGGGAAAAGCACTCAGAGGAGATTAATGCCAAAATCTGGAGAGAACCGCCTGACTGAATAGAGGTAGGAGGAACCAAAATTACAGCAACATAATTGGAAGGACTGGTAAGATATAGCTGGAAGAAAATGAAGATCACAGTCTGCTATTTGAAAAGTGACTTCTATCATGAGTATCCCAAATTTTGGTGCTGCCAGACACTCAGATGGCCCACTCGCATAAACCCTCCCGAATTCAATGGAAAGACTCCTATTTATTTCAGTGGGGTTTGCCCCAAAGGGTAGCAGTCTATTGAGTTATTATCCTTCTCAGTTTTCTATATGCTGCCTCAACTGGACATATGGAAAATTCCTGTTTCTTGCTGAAAATCACCGACTTCTCGATCAGTGTGTTAATGCAGAAAATATGACCAAAGCCAGAAAATTAAAATGTGATATTGTACAAAACGGAAGGAATAGTGATATCCGAGGCTGCTTTATAACTGTAGCAGGCACAACCCTGATTCTTGTGTTGTCTAAGCTTTGGGGCTTGTGAGTATATTTTTTTTTAGGCATTTTCTCATCTAGTAACTATGCTTTACCTCTGTTTTATTTAGGCTTGTTACAGGACTTGTCACCTGACGATGAGTTTCAGCAAGTGTAGTGTTAACATCAAGGGGAGCCTGCCTGACATGCATGCGGATGTTAGTGAAGCTGTGAATTGTGTCATATTAGCCTCATTTGCTTCCCATATGCTTCTCTCATTTTCCCCTCAGAAGCTGCAGCTCCACTTTTCATCTTCATTTTTATGCCCAAAATGCAACCAGCTTAATTACTAATTATAACCTTACTCATTTAAAAGCTAAATCAACTGGAAACAATGCGAAAAAGTGTCTCCCTTGAGGAGAACTAAAGACTTTGTGTTAATTTTCTTCACATATTTTGATTAGTATAAAGCACTGTGTAACTCACAAGTTAATCTCCCCAAATGATGTTAATTTTAAGTCGGGATGACACATGCAGACTCATGGGATGATAGAACAACCCGTCTTCTCTTCCTCCTTCAACTCTGACCTGCTACACAAAATTTTTTCTCCCTGGGAAACTGATAATGAAGCACTATAGCACCCAGCTCTGCCAGCAGCTTTTTATTTATGTCTACCTTTCTTGCTTTATTTCTTAACTGCCTGACCTGTGCCATTTCCTTGAGTTTGGAAGTCTCTTGTGGCTTTCTTCTAAATGCAATTTATTCCCTCTTAGGAAATGAGAAGTCCATAAACTTCCAGGTAGGTTTCATGGGACCCTGTTGAGCAATGGAAGGCATAATAGCTCTTGGGCTTGATAGACGGGCGATTGCTGCAAAACATCCCTCCAATCAATATCTGAAAACTCTGAGACACCCTTTAGCTCTTGAGTGAATTTACAGTTACTAGTGACAATCTCCAGTACTGCAATAAAAGCCAGAGACTGTAAGAAAAGGAAACTTGATTTGGAGAGCTGCCGTTAGTGTTTGTAGAATTTTTGCATGCTATAATTTAGCAACTATTTGGAACATGCCACTGTCTCTTTATGGGAGATGCAAGACATATTTTCCGGCTGTTCTTTTTCACAAAATAAAAAGTTGAAGATATTGACAATTTTTCTTTTTCTAAAAATAACCTAGTGTGACTAAGAGAAAATACAACAGATCTTTGCAAATGGGTGAAATAGTTGCACAGTGATGAACTTAGTGCATTTACATTGCAAGTAGCTCAAGCATGAGCAGAACCTAAGACTGAATGTAGTGATTCTGTGCCCCACACATGCACAGCAGCTCATAGTCTCCCTACAGAGTCACCTGTACCCATCCTTCACCTTCTTTTGAGAATGAAAGGCTCAAACCCTGCTTCCATCCTAGGAAAAAACTAATAGAAAGCATTCATAGCTCCTTCATCTCACATGGTTCATAAATGTTTTAGCCTCTGACTTAGCAGAGAAGTCCTGATTGCACTTCCTCTTTCATACACCTAGAAATTACTAAACTTAGCCTCATAATAAGATCAATTTGTTACTCTGCATTTAACAGTCTCTCTGGTTTGTCCTTCTGATTATTTGACCTATGAGTGTTTTATGGACTGCTGGCTGGCTGTGATGGATAATATTTTCATCCCAGTAAAATAAACAATAGTTTTGCCATTATTCCAGGCCATTATTTTGCCATTATTCCAGGCAGAACTAGGATTTTGTCCTATATGTCTCTCTTCCTAATATTAATTCTCTCTTTTTCTAATATTAATTATACCATCCTTTCTTAAAAAGTATTGAAGGTAAGCTTTTGTTCTGTTCAGACCTGAAGGGATATGATCACTCCTTTTTAGCGCAGTGAACAGATGAATGTGGTGGAAAAGGGTCAAACACTGAAGAATGGTGGTTATATAAAAACAAACGTGTGTAAACTGGCACAGTACCTTTCAGCTTGAAACTTAGCAGAATGTTTCTAATAGTCAGAAAAAATAAGATACTTAAAGCAGTGTGATGAGAAATCTAGACAGTTTTCAGATGGAAGTTTCCGAAGTTTGTGGAAGAAATGATATAAGTATCTGTGAGAGCAGGATGTTGGATTCAGTGACTGGAGTTTCCCATTCTGGTCCTATTTCTGAGGTGCTTTGTCCCATCATCATTTCTTACACAAACGAAGATGAAGCTGTGGTGCAGCAGTATAAGTTTCCCTTTCACCAGTTTTTCACATTTCAGCCTCCATTTTCTCACACCACCAGACATTTTTATTTAATTCCCAGTTCCTGGGAGGCATGTGGTTGTTTTGTGTTTAAGCTAAAGGGCAGGCTCACAAATCCTAATGAAAAGCATGAGTGCACCGTACCCACGGAAAAACTGGCAGGCAAGAAAACAAAATTTTGAACTTTTGAAAGTACCTAGGCAGGAATTTTTCTATGAAGATCTACATAGTGGCTTTAAATACTGGTTTTGAGAGAATTTGCTCTTTGGCAGTTACCAAGGGAGTTACTAGGGGAGACATACACTTTTATGCACCTTTTACATTGCACTGGAGATGGTGGCATGGTTCACTAGCTTATTTCTGGTCTTCTATTTTTGGCATGGAGGAGGAAACACTGTGAGGTGTGACATGAAGCTCAGCACACAAGGTTTCAGTAGCAATAACGCCTTTCAGGGGTTTTGCAGCAACACTGGCATTGCCTTCACCCATGCCTCGCTTTGCAGTGTAGGCATGGATCATCTTAATGCCTAGTGATTTCTATGAGATTAGTACTTTACTTTATGGTAGTCAGCACCTTGTATGAGGACTGAATGCTGAAAGCAGAGCAGCAGGTGTGTCCCTGAGTTTAGCTGCTCTATTTATAGTGTTCTCCTGTAAGTGTAACACTGCAATTGTCATCCACACTGTCTTCCTCCAATTCTGCATGATACCAGGCTGGGGACATAATAAACATCCTTTTCAGAACATGGCCTTTGAGAAATAAAAATTAATTGTCTAAACAACATCACATGTAATTAAACAAACCCCCCCCTTATTATGAAAGGCCTTTAAATTTAATGCTTACAACACCAGGAAATTCTGAGCTGAATTTTAATATAGCAATACGTTTTATTTATTAATTTTTTACTTTAGAGTGATAAATTTACATCAAATTGCCTCTGAAAATGATGTGCAAATTCAGCAAAGCAGACTTTCTGCCTAATATAGTGAATAAAAAAAAAAGAGCACAAGTGATTATTGCATTTCCAAATCAGTCATTAACTTACAGTTAACTATTGGCTATTAGTAGCTGTCAAGGGTTAGAGCACGGCTGGCCACTAGATGAATGACAGATGCTCTCTAATACCCCCTTCCACCTCTTCCCAAAGAGGGGAAGGAGAAAAGGAATATGGGAGAGAGACTTCTGGACTGGAAAAGAAAACTAAATCTGCTTTAATGAGAGTGACAAAATGAAATATACACAAATATATACAATACTGAACCCAACCCCCCGATGGCAACTACATCACTGTCACCACTGGTGCTATGGGCAGACACTGGGGAAGGCCCAGGCTGGGCTCAGCAGCAGATGGGAACCAGAAGCAGAGCTGGATTCCAGAACTGGACTCAGGGATGCACGGATTGGTATCAAAGGTAGCACAGACAGAGTCCTCCTCAGATGTTGGCCATTGAAGAAGAGAGAGCAAGAGGGAGCAAGACCCTCAGCTTTATACCAAATATGACGTATCTAGAATGGAATACCTTGTTGGTCACTGTAGGGTAACCTGTCCTGTCTGGTGCTGCCTCTAACTTGGTGCACCTCCAATGTGGCACACAGGATTTAGCAGTGACCTTGGTTTTCACAGGAGCAACTATGAACAAGATCCTTTCTGCACCCCAGTCCCTGGTAGTGACTGTAAACATCCAGCGTTACCACTGCTAGAAGCAGACACTGTCTGCACAAACCTGCCGTTAACTCCAGACAGTGCCGTCACTTAGAAGAGACTGAGCTGGAAAGTGAAATCACTGAACAGAATGAGCTCTGTTCTAACTCAAACCAGGACACTAGGGTAAGTTATAAGAGTAGATAGACCAAGATGATAATTTATTTTTTGCTGAGGTAAATTTTATTGTTTTCTGTATTAAATGGTTTAGAGGCAAAGAACTGGAGCAAGAGACAAGAAACCCCAAATCTTATTTTTATCTGTGTTTTGTGTTCAAGAAACCTTAACAATGATATGTCTCTTGATAACTAGTTGCAAAAGAAAGGCTTGTGGACCGCTGGAAGCAAGCCTGGTCATTACACACCGTACTTTAGTTCTGCAACAGACACAGATGACTGAGGAAAAGCCAGTAGAAAACAATTAGCTGAGCTCAAAACAGGAAATCTTCTGTGCACGATACACGACCTTGCCCTCTGAGGAACCTTTACAACACCTCAGCTGTGTGAAAAAATATTGGTAAAAAATGAAAATCTGGTCTGTTTATTTCAAATCACATTTGCTGCTTATGGAGAATGATATTCTGTTGGTTTAGGCTAAGGCGACATTTTGAAGACTTTCTTAACAGCCGAGATGCAGAAACATCGTCTGTTGGTTTAGATCAAAGCTCAGAGTCTGGAGCACAACTTTATCAGAGGGAATAAAGAGTCCAGCTAATTTTGCTGCACTAAATTGGAGAAAATGTGAGGCTCTGTCTTTTAAAACTTACTCCATTTTTTCCCATGTTGTGGTGACATAACATTTACATTTCTACAGATAATGAACTAGATCTTGCTGCAGACCAGCCCCACAGGGGACTCATTCCCGAAGCTTAAAGCAGTATTTTTCTTTCCATCTGCTCCACATAGAACCTGAGGTAAGCTGTTCTTAACACCTTATGAAGGTCACTATGTCTTGAAAGCAAATGCACGTCTCATTTTCTTCTCTAAACAAGAAAGTTCTTATTACTACATGTCATGGCTTCTTTCCTGCAGTTGCCATTACTGCTTTTAACTGGTAATTCGCTAGTTTTGGAAATGAGATTTTAGAGCTCCTAAAACTGCAGGAAGTTAGCTCGCAGTCTAAATGGACCTTCTGAGGATATGGGAAGCCCCAACAATGTTATTCGCCTCTCACAAAAGGCCATGAAAAGCAGTGTCTATTAATTTTAAGTAGTTTCACAGTCAACTGCTCCCTCCCGTAATTTTGTTGGTTTCCTATTAGTCCTTAAGTACATTCCAAGTAGGAAATTAAATAAATGCCAAAGAAATACACAGCTTCTTTCTGCCAGGGATCTCTCCCAGAGCAGTTCCTTTGCCGTCATCTGCACCAAGTGTTTATACAGCTGCCTCAGTCTCTGCAAAGGATTAGCATAAAAATCCGTATTAAAGGCCAACAGATCTGTCTTCCAATTATGGAAATGGGATCAGTAGGAAATTAATAGCATGCAGTTGCAATGCCCTCCTGATTCAAAGGTCTCTTCAAGGGTTGAGCCTCTGGGGAGCTTTTTGCCCATGGGTCTTCCCGTGCCTCCTTTTTTAATACCCACCTGGCAGTACCAGAGGTTCTGTACTGTGACCTGTGTCAAAGGGAAGATCTTGTTGCCCGATGTGGAGCAGCAATCAGCCAGTGAGTGCAGTGGGTCAGCAGCAGAAAGGCTAAAAGCAGCTCAAGCAGTGGCAGTTCCAGCTGGCAGCCAGTTATGCTTTAGATGTTTGGGTGTGTAAAAAAGACAGGCTTACTGGCAGGGATTTTTATGGATACTGGTGCACTGGAAGTGGTATCCAGTTGCTGTTTCTGCTGACTTCCTGCACTCAAGATATGTTTACAGCATGATCATCTGGTACACAAGCTGTTACGTACTGGAATGTTTCCCTGTGTTTCAAAACACCCAGAGGCACACCTGAGCCCCCTCAGCCTTGTCTGAGCTGCAGAGTCCTGCCTGCAGTCTGAAAACAAGCCAGAGGCAACTTACTGCTTTTCTGCTGTCTCTTCCCTGGGCATCCCTATGCACTGCGGACCCTTCCCCAGACTCAGACGTGACCCATGTGGTCTGGGCTGTAATGAACAAGTGAAAAAATCAGATCTAGAAAGGTAGCCTGAACGGGGTGAATGAAGACAGTCCAGTAAGGTCTGGAGTTCCCAGGGGAAGTCTCTGATATTGTATGGCACCTCTGTGAAACCAGGGAGCAGCACCTGCAGGTGAAACCAGTGGAATGCAGCTGACTGTGAACCTGCGAACACTATAATAGCAAGGAAATGTCAGGAGAAGGGCTGCAGTGACTTTTCTTGCTGTTCTACATCTCATTGCCATGCCTGCGAGACCTCCATTAGACATTGTTTTCTGTTTCGTACTCAGACTATCTTCCTGCCTACACCAGCCTTTTAAATGCTTTTTTTCCCAGTGAAAGTGAAAGTCACTTAGAAATGAAAGCTATATAGAACTAAGGTGAAGAAAGCAGGCAATTCATAAAGGAAATTAACTACTCCCATTTCTCCATGTTAACTCAATTTTCTAAAGAAAAAAAGGTTTCAGTGACTGTACAGCAGCCTAGTAACTTGCTAAAAATGCTGTTGCTAGTAACTGGCCACAGGATTTGTACTGATTTTGCAAGACCTCAGGACAAAGACGTGTCAGATTTCTTCTTATTTAGACTTGTCTTGGCCCGCCTGAAGCTTTGTTTTCATGTGTTTTAGATGTAAAGGCAATCTTTCTAATGACCAGGTGGCTGTGCCTGTGTGTTTTGTCTTCAGTTATCTTTTTATGGTATGACTGTAATGTTTATGTAGATAGTAGTCACAAGCAGTTACTCTGCAGAGATCAAGATGTTTATGACTAACACAAAGATACAGTGTAG
>NW_010418032.1:5654-14155 GCF_000710305.1 Buceros rhinoceros silvestris | reverse complement strand
AGGGAAACACAGCCCTGGTACAACAGCAGAGGCCTTGAGAAGTGGAGCGCAGAATGCTGTGCACAGATGCCCAGATGTGGGATGGTCAGAGATGGGGCACAGGTGGCCCTGGGAACCTCATGGCTATACACAGCTCACCCACAGTCCATTACAGAAATACAGGCCTGGAGCCAAACAAAACTGGTTTTAGGGTAACAAAAAGCACAAAGAAAAAAAATCTCTAAGCTGTGTAAAACACCATATATAGTAAATTGAAATGTAACATGAACTGCAGACCAATGAAGAAAAAACAAGGTTTGAAAGTGTTAGCAGACATATAAAAATGATCCTAAGTGGATCCCAAGGAAGACACTGTCAACATCAAACTGCTGCTGAAGGAGTCAGCAGGCTGGTGGATCACTATACCCCTCCACTCAGACGGAAGGCGCTGACTTTGGGAATCACAGGGGCAGTGACAGGGTAGCATAACACCACGGGGGGAAAAAAAGGTAGATACTAAAAGCGTGTGTATAGCGTTTTAAACTATATTACATTATTACTATCATCATCATCATTATCAAGTAACTTCTGAACCTACTAACTGAGACCAAGATGAAGAAAAGTTGCAGTCTTTCACGTTCAAATATACCATGTCCCTACTAGCTTGGTGAAAACTAGTGCTCAAACAGAAGACAGACCTTAATTCTGTCACTGAGGAAAACACAAGAGAACAGTGTTGTTATCTCTTTTCTTTGCAGCACTCAGGGCTCTGCTGAGGCACACGTTATCCCCTGCCCAGTGGACTGGCACAGGGAACTGGAAAGAAATAGGGAAGGCGCTGGAGTTGTTATACTGACAGGAGATTGTTTAAAGGAAAAGGACATATTTCTGAAAGAAAGCAGGAAGCTCGAAGATTCTTTAATTCATGACGTCAGTTCGATGGATTCAATGTTGTGTAACCCCCTGCTGTTTTTCTTTCTTAAGATAAGGACCACTGAATTTATCAGTCATTGACTTGTATCTTTTGATGTCAGTGACTTCATAGTCATGCTGTAATAATTTTCCAAGATTTTTTTTTTGAGAATACTAATGATGAGGGAGGGAGGTCATTTTGTTAGGAAATCTGAAACTGCATTTCAGCAAGGATGCTAAAGAAAAGCATATACTCTGAAGCGCAGAATAAGTGCCCAGTTACTATAATTTTTGTAATTACTTTTTTCTCTTTTGAAATTGAAGTAGATTAATTTCAAATTCCTCTCACTGAAACAGCGTGAAAAGAAAAAAAAATTATATTCATGATAAACTCTCTTTGCACACCTGGAGCATGATCCCACAGCCTGATAATCTGAGGGCAGGATTTTGCTGGTGAGAAGCCTTCTGCAGGACCATAGAAATAGTCCATAATATTCTGGAAGGACAGGATAATGAGCCCTGTCTATCCAATGAGTTCAACAGCAGCAGGCCTAAGCCCAGAGTCCCTCAGCAGAGAGAGATAACTAAATTGATTTCTATACTTACATCGAATAGCCTCATTTGACTCCAGTGGGGATAATTTTTTATTCAAGCAAAGATACTGGCTTGAATGCAAATGCTCCTTTATAGGCATTCAGTGAATGAAAGCACAATGATGCATACATGGACTTGGTTAGTTTGTTTATTACTAGTCATCTAGCAGAAGGTAAGTGAATCTCTTTTCACTTGTTCTGATGCAAGGATGTCATCATTGCAAAAATGATGCAGATGCAAGCAGAGTGTGACCCAAACTATCCATAGAGTTGTTTTGTACTGCGTAGTACATCTGGAGTATTATCGCTCTTGGGGTTGAACATTGCTTGCTTGCTGTTGACATAACTAAATTGCATTTTGGCCATCCAGGTACATTATTTCTGCACATGTGAGTTATCTTCCAGTAATATACTGCAGCTAATGATAATTAGTCTGGAGATAAATGCAAGACCTCTGTGAAAAAGGATTAACTACTGTATATCTAACAGCAAAAGCAAAAGTCCTTTTACTCCAATATTAGCTGTCATAAGAGGGGCTATATTACAGCACCAGCAATGGCCAAAAGCTGTGACAAGTGTAGGTGCTAAGGGAGAATGTGTCTGTGCCCAATTTATTTAAAAAAGGGTGACGAAACTTTTTTTTTTTTTGAGATCCATTCCAAATCTCCTGGTGAAACTGCACTATTGCCAAGAATATACTTGGCAGGGTTTGTGAGAATGGACACATTAGAATGGAAGAGCTTATGGGTAAGGGATTTGGTCTTTTTTCCCCCTAGCCATCAGCCAACTGGTGACACTGTAAGTTAGCTCTCTATATAGATCTATATAGATCCACGAGCTTCACGATGGCTTGAGCTATCTCGAGTATTCTGTTGACTTCAGAGAATCATAGCGTCATAGAATGGTTTGGGTTGGAAGGGACCTTAAAGATCATGCAGTTCCAACCTCCCCTTCCATGGACAACCCCCATTCCACTAGAGCAGTTTGCTCCAAGCCCCATACAAACTGGCCTCAAATGCTTCCTGAGAGGGGATATCCACATCTCTGGGCAACCTGTTGCAGTGTCTCACCACCTGCACAGCAAAGCATTTCTTCCTAATATCTTATCTAAATCTACACCCTTTCAGTTTAAAACCGTTACTTCTCATCCTAACACTACACTCCCTGATAAAGAGTCCCTCCCCATCTTTCAATTGGCCCCCTTCAAGTACTGGAATGGAGCTATAAGGTCTCCCTGGAGCCTTCTCTTCTCCAGGCTAAACAACACCATTTCCCTTGGCCTGTCCTCATAGGGCAGGTGCTCCTGATCAACTTTGTGTCCCTCCTCTGGATCTGCTCAAGTAGGTCCATGTCTTTATTATGCTGGGGGCTCCAGAGACTGACAGTACTCCAGGCGAGGTCTCACCAGAGCAGAATAGAGCGGGAGAATCATCTCCCTTGACATGATGGCCATACTTCTCTTGATGTAGCCCAGAATGCAATTGGCTTTCTGGGCTGCAAGTGTGCATTTCTGGCTCATATTCAGTTTCTCATCTGCTAACACCCAAGTAGTTCCCAGCAGAGCTTTCAATCCACTCATCACCCAGCTTGTATTGATACTGTGGTTTGACCTGACCTATGTGCAGGACCTTGCACTTGGCCTTGTTGAACTTCATGAGATGAGCATAGGCCCAACTCTCCAGCCTGTCAAGGTCCCTCTGGATGGCATCCTTTCCCTCCAGCATGTCGACGGTACCACACAGCTTGTCATCATTGGCAAACTTGCTGAGGAAGCACTCAGTCCTACTGAGTTCCGAGTATGGACTCATACACAGATAGTCACTTATGCACAATTAATCTCTAGATGCCTGAAGGTCAGAAGAAGCCCTTGCTGGAAAGTTTACTGATAACTATCCACTCCTCTAGGGTGTCCAGTACCAGGTAGTGTCAGGTACAGGGTTTCGGACCAGACAGACGCCGTGTTTGATGTGTTATGGCAGCTTCTGCATACTTGGAGCTAAGCATTGACATTGTGATATGAAAGGCCCATGGGGACTTTAGTTGGCTGTTTTGACAAAAGTATCAGCTTTTAGATATGTCAGAGCATGCACCTGAGGACTGGACAAACAATGTTTGACATTCTTGAGGGCTCATTAAAAAATCTCAATACTTTTCCAGTTAAGCTTTTTGTATTTTCCACTGACAACGCAGCCTCAGATGATGCTGTCTAAACAGGAATATCAATCAAAGCACAGGCAAATATGTGCTCTCTCGATGCTTGACAGTGATTTGGGGATCCAGGCTGTCATGATCTGGTCGTGACACCTTTAGCAAGATTATAGCTGAGGTTGAAATTAAGGCATACATGAGGCCAAATGTCAAGGGTGCACTAACACGTAAGGTGTATTGCTATTCACCGAAGAGAAGAGGAAAGGTGAAAGGAAGAAAGAAAGATAGAAAGATGCAAGCAGATAGTCACCACCTGTCGATCCAGTGCTGCCTAGCAGGTCCTCGATGTACTTGGAGATCCACGATGTCCAGGGTACTTCAGTGGTGGGATCCTACTCAAGAGGTGAGCAAGCAGCCTTAAATGGCATTTGATTTCTGGGTGTATGTGGGAAAACAACGGATAGTGGGGAGGTGAGAGTAGCACTGTTCCTTAGATTTTAGCTTAGGCCTTGACACGAGGTGCAGCCATGAAGCAGCTATGAAGCAGTTTGCTGATCCCAAGAATGGAATGCGGTTGCCATGGGTAAGGCCCCCCCTGGCCAGACAGAATGTGCTGTGTCTCTGAAATGGAGAACGGGGTAACACGAAGCTGTTACAGCCCTCCTCTGTTATCAAGATAACAATGGACTGCTACGATAAACCGCATGGCTGCTTTCAAGAAAGATGGATTGCTACTGCCGTGCCAACAAAAATGGTGAAATCGTGTCCTCAAGGTGAACTTTGCTCATTATAATGTCATTATAATACAAAAACACAGCTCCATCCCAAAGGTTACCCGCCTCCAAGGTGCGACCACTCCCCACTGGGCATGCGCCCTGTGTTTTAACACCTGTACCTTTAAATGTGAAGCGAGAGATTTTTAATCCAATCAGAAAAAAAAGGATTTATGACTAAAGTCATTCAAACTCCACCTAAAAGTATAGAAGCAATATAAAAATATTGAGAGAATGAAAGGGGGACTTTGGGGGAACAGAAGACCACCATCGAGACTTTGGGATCAGTCGACGGGCTGAACCTATCTTCGCTCCCCGCATAGGGCTGCCTATTGGGTAAGAGCTCTGTGTTCTGTGCACTTAAATATTAACATCAGGCCACATATTAATAACCATTAGTGTTTAGGTTTGGGTGTGTTTAGTTTTGTGTGTGTGTGTGTTCAGTGTTTGCTCTAAATCCATTTCACAGTCAATACCCAATCACCGGTATCATTCGAACCTGTTTTTTGTCACGGATCTACACAATCAATTATTATTGTTGATTTAATAGTGAAGGGATTTGTCTTAGTGTCGCTGCTAGTGAAGGTTCCTGAACAGGTTAGGTGAATATCCTCCAATCCTGTGGGCTACCAAGAGGGACTTTGGTTTCAGTGACGCTGCCAGCGTGAGCCTGGCAGGGTGGCCAAGTTGTAAAGAACCTGAGGAGGTTCCCCTTCTCCCTAACAGGAGTGTGGTAGGCAGGTTGGGTGTTAGGATCTCATCTTTCTTGGGAAGCTAGTGGGCTGGGCAAGTTGTAAAGGGTTAGGGAAACGCCCCTTCCAGGCCAGGAATTTTAATAATCAGTTCTATCTATCTTCCTGGCCTCTTTTCGTGACAGCGTAGGCATATCTTGGATGCATACTGCCCATAGACGCTGCCAGGGGTGGCACCCATCCAGCTCATGCACAGTTGGTCCCTTGGGGTCTTCGCAGTAGTCTGTCCTAGCCCCCCAAGCAGTATGTCCTTCCTCTGACTACCGCACTTGTGCAAGTGCAGCATGCCTCAAATTTTGCACACTCACAGTGGAAAGTCTTCAAAATGCTGATCCCCAACCGTCAGCACAACTCCACCTTCGTGGAGCTAAACCTAACATCCAGGTTCTGATTTTTAGTTGAGTTGATCTGTGGTTTCTTGGTTGAGCAGGGTTTGAGGCAATGTGCCTGTTTCATTTGGATTGCAACACAGGCTAAATTATTTCTGGCCAGAAAAAAAAAAAAACAAAACAGATAACAGATTGGTTGCTACATTGTTGGTTGCTGCTTTTCTTCAAGTGCATGGGCAAACTTCTTAAAGATTGTGTTACATATATGCTTTTGCTTAGGAAAAAAGAAATCTATTACTACAAGGTGACTGTAGTAGGTACAGAGGTGAATAAGGTAGATGTTTAGATGCAACGTGTTCAACAATAAACAAAATGATTTTCTGTGTCAACAGCTACAAAATTAATTATGAGAAATGCTCTCCTGGTTTAAACCCATCCAGCCAGCAGCAAAGCAATCACGCAGCTGCTCGCTCGCTCCTACTCCCCTCCGGTGGGATGAGGAGGGGAAAATACAACAAAGGTCTCCAGGGTCCTGACAAAGGACAGGGAGGCTCACCGACCAATTACGGTCACAGGCAAAAGACTGGCTTATCTTGGGGAAACAAACCAAAATTAATTTAAACAAAAAACACCACCAATCAGAGTAGGATACTGATAAATACAAGTGGATCTTAAATACATCTTCCCTCCTCTTCCTTCTTCACAGGCCCGCTCTGCTACCTCCTTCCACCCAGTGGCACAGGGGGATAGGGAACGGGTGTTGCAGTCAGTTCCAGTCCATTCCATTGTTTCTGCCTGTCCTTCCTCCTCAGGGGGAAAAATCTACACAGTCCTCCCCTGTGGCAACATGGTGTCTCTCCCATGGGAAACAGTTGTCCACGAAATTCTCCCACTAGTGTGGGCCCTTTCTGTGGGCTGCAGTCCTCATAGAAATGAGCCACGGGCTTCCCCCCGAGTCATGGACTTCTTCAGGAGGAGCAGCCACCTGCTTTGGCATGGGGTCCTCCACAGACTGCAGATGGGATTCTGTCCCACCATTGATCTCTAAGGGCTTAAAGTGCTCAACCTGCTGTCTCACCATGAGTCAAAGGGCAATGGCTACTCTGGCGTACCTCCCCCATTCCTTCCTCACTGACTGGGGTGTCTGCATGGTTGTCTCTCTCCAGTCCAAGAGCTCTCCCTAACAAAAGAGCTTCCAAAACAAAAGAACTTGCCTAACAGTTTTTGCCTTTTAAATATATTATCATAGATACACTGATTAGCTCAACCTTGGCCAAAGGCGGGTCTGACGTTGGAGCTGGGGGAGCTTCTCAAAGCTTCCTACAGGAGGCACAGCAACAGTCCCCTTCTCCACTACCGAAAAGCCCTCCAGACACAAACACGAATGTTCACGTTTCTAAGAAATAAACTGTGTCTCTTCTCAACTTAGTATAAATAGCAAGTAAAACTGAGATGGTGACACTGCATACCACAGCTTTTTTTCTGACAAGTTCCCAAAGCCATATCCTATCACTGAGTTATTTAACAAAATCAATCCCGAATGCTAGAAGGACAAGAAAATGTTTTGCTCTCAAAGGGAGATGTGCAATGAGACAGAGTGAGGGCCTGGCATATTACTTCAATGAAAACAAAGCATACTGTCACCATATTGTCCTGTAGGATGACTTCAGGCAGCACATGTTGAGAAATTTGCAGTGAGAAACTAACTACTAAAAAAATGTCATTTTATTTGAGAATCCTTTTACCAAGCCTGCACTGTCAGCTCAGGCTGAAGCCAAATCACAGCTTTCTACAGTGAAAGAAGCTCATGAATAGATGGAAATGTTTTCCATATATCAGAGTGCAGGTGATGAGGAGGCAGTTCAAAGTGTAGCTGAAATATTAAGCAACTAGACTCATATGAACACACTTGGATACATACTTTGGAATATTTGCTGAGGTTTCTGTTGTGCTGACCACACATCAGAACAGAGTTGTCGAGGGCTTTAAAACATGGTATATGAAGAAAAGACCGGTAAGAAACAGAAAAGTCCCTCCCGTTCAAACAGATGAATGACAATGGATTGTGACTTTTCTGAAGTTCAGCAACCAAACAGAAACTTTTCACAGCGGTGTGACGACTGCAGCTGAGTTTCTATAGCTCTTCTTTGTGGAGTGGTCTTACTTCCATCGCGATTCACATAGGATTTGTTTGGGTGATATGGAAGAATATATAAGCTATAGCCCTTTCCAACTTTTGTACTTACCAATTGAACAAGTTATTTGACAGCACTCCAAAATATTTTTAATGTGGATTTTGGTTCTGAAAAGCCATCAGTGTTCCTTTAAGTACATCATAGGTTACTTTGCCTCAAGTTACTGACAAAAATGAGAGGCATCAATGGTAAGAAACTGAGCTAGGCTGAGCAATGACTTGATTGAGCATGATAGTATAATTTCTGACTTACCAAAATCAGTAAAGCAAATATTCTTTCATTAAGAGTACCACATAACCCCTGAGTAATTAGATGCAAATAAAACTTGTAGTCTTAAGCCATTTGAACAATCCCCTGCCAGTCTAATTTTCCATAAAAAGCAGATATGTATAACTGAGGACATTTTAATCCTGAGTGGATTAAACCTTTTATCTCAGCATGCCATAATGTCTCATTTTCTTCCTTTCATGTTAGTACAACAGAACGAAAAGAATTATTAATGCATATTTATTAAAATAAACCCAAACATTGGTGGTTACAGGATCTCACAGCCTTTACAAAGTCCAGTTAACTTAATATGAGTGAGAGTAATTTCTTATAATCGACATCTTTAGGAATTTCATATCATTGTATTTTTCAGTGGGAAGGGCACTTTTCACTGAGTTTTTCTTTAAGGAATATTTTAGTTTTTCTTCCATTTTTAAATTGTCTCTCCAGAAAATAAGTAATGCTGGATTGGAACAGACTGAGCTAAGACATTTTGGATTCTTAGGCAGTTTCCAATGATCCATTTTGTGTGACCTGATGAAATGCCTCATGA
>NW_010418032.1:0-5580 GCF_000710305.1 Buceros rhinoceros silvestris | reverse complement strand
TGAAAGTCATTCCTGTGTTCCTGTGCTTATGTTGGCCTTTGCAGCCTATGTGTGGTACAGTCTTAACTGCATTGGTTGCATCTATGTTCTTGTTAAAACAATGTGGAAATAGAACTCAGAATATCTGTTCCTTATGGAAAAATATGACTCTAAGCTCTCAAACCGTGATATGCTCAAGAGGAGAAACTGTCAGACTGAGACAGAATGAAACATTTCGATGTTTTAAAATTCAATTTTCTCAAAATAATTCATTTAAGAAAAAAAGAATGGTACTTTGACTCCTTGTGCTGATTTTGGATGAAAAGAAGACTTTTGAATGGAGTTTTCCCTGCAATGAATTCACATTTGACATAAAATTGAATATCTCCTTTCAATATTACACGGGATTTAAAACTTATTACTGCCCTCATGTGGATGAAATGAACAATTACTTCAGGGGAAAAGAACCATAACAACAGGGAAATGACTGCTTTAGTAGAAGATAAATTCCAGATAAATTGATAAGATCGATTGCCTTGGGAAACTAATGTGGATTCCACTCCTCAAGAAAACTGTAGAAACCAGACAAATCAGATTTAACCTCTGTCACACTTTTCTGTATAATATAGATAACAGTTGGCTGTGAAAATAAAATTAATAAAAAGTGTTAAAATCCTTAGAAGAAAGCCAGAAATGCATTACATTTCAAATGGAACACAGTGACGTTAGGCCAAGCTTGTGATGAATCAACAAATTCCAGGGTGACAGAAAACGTGGGGCTTAATCTAAACAGCCCCTAAAACTGCCACCACACAGAGTTGGGCTGCTGTACAGGATGTTGAATAACTTTCAGTTCTCCTTTTCTGCCACCATAGTGGAGGACGGATGGGTCAACTGCAAAGCCATCTTGAGCCTTAGATCCAGGGGGTCCTTGGTTTAGAGCTCCCGTCACAAGAAGATGGGGACAAATAACATCAGAAATTATACCTGAAACCAGGAACAGAGAAAAAAAAAAAAAGAGAGAAGAGCAAAACCAAACCTGAAGGTCTTCCCCACAGGCAACTGACGTGTCTGTGAAAAATAACACTTTCTTTCTCTTTTTATCTGTTAATCACTGAAGCCCTCTTTCTTAAGACAACCTCAGTTCTACATTTGTTCTTTCCAGTTCAAGAGGTCTTGAGAGGCAGCATCACTTGTAACACAGTTGGTATTATGCAAAAAGACAAGACTTTCACACCGTGGCATGATCTGCCAGAATATCTCACATCACAATTCCAAACAGCACCTATGAAACAGAGTGAAGTTCCTTGTGTAATTTTTGGTCCATAATTGTGCAATATTTTTAAAAATCAGATTGTAGATTTTTTAACTCAAATCCTGAGTGCAAGCCTCTAGGTCTTGTGTTCCAAATCTCCGTGACACTGCTCAGAGTCTTGTATAGCCCTGTCACCGTTTGGTTGGATTGCACTAAAACACAAATGGAGCTACATCAATTTTCTGGAGCTGAAGACTAGGCTTGAGGCAGTAGGAGTCCTGTTATTAGGAATTACGGGCATGTTCATAAAATACTTGGCTTGGATCTGGATACATATCTAGTTGGATCCAAAACCCCAGACTCTCACTTCTCATTCTTTGAGGCTGGGATTTTGCTTGATTTTCAGGGAAGGTCCAGCCTGACACTCAGTTGTGTGAGTTACTGATTTCCTTCTGCATTGGGCTTCATCAAAACTTGAGATCCAAACTCTGGAGAACCAGGACTGAAGTTTGTTGCTTGGATCTACAACTTCAATACATGTTTTTCAGGCTGTGTTGTGTGTAAGCAATGTGCTGCATTCAGGTTTCAAACAAATAAGCTGATGTCTTAAAGCAGGACGGATTAATAAATGAGTGAATATTTCCATGCTATTTTAAAACATTGTCAGTCCCGTAAGATGATTTTTTTTTTTGGTTGTTATTCAGAAGCTCTCATGCCATACATACATTATAGAAACTTGCAGAACTCTACAAGCAATGTTTTGTACAGAAGCTTTAGGGCTGAGGTGCAGTACATTTTTTCTTTAATTTAGATCCTTTGAAAAGTGGTCTTCTACTCCATGCTTCAGTGTGGGTCCTCCACGGCATCATAAGTCCTGCCAGAAAACCTACCCCAGCATGGGCTCCTTTCCACAGGATCACAGGTCCTGTCAGAAGCCTGCTCCAGCATGGGCTTTCCACAGGGTCACAGTCTCCATCAGGCACATCCACCTGCTCCAGCATGGGGTCTTCCACGGGCTGCAGGTGAGTATCTGCTCCATCAGTAACCTCCTTGGGCTGCAGGGTGACAGCCTGCCTCAGCATGGTCTTAACCGTGGGCTGCAGAGTAATATCTTCTTCCACATAACCTTGGTGTCTGCAAGGTTTGCTCTCTCACATATTCTCACTCCTCTCCTCCACTTGCTTTTGCACAGCAGTTTTACCCCTTTTTAAACATGTAATCATAGAGACGCTAACACAGATAGCACTGATGGGCTCAGCCTTGGGCGGTGGTGGGTCTGCCTTGGAGCCAGATGACTTTGGCTTTATAGGATGTAGGAGAAGCTTCTGGCACCTTCTCACAGAATCCACCCCTGTAGCCCTCTGCCCTGCTACCAAAACCTTGCCATACAAACCCAATACAGGTAGTCTGTTAGACTGGAATAATCGTTCCTGTCTTCCTATAAATTTTGGAAGGATTATTTCTCTTCAGTTATTTATTGCTTTCTTTTTCTCTAAGAAAGATTTGGTGTACATTTAGTTGTATGTGTTCTGTTTAAATATTTTCTAAATACTAGAATTCTACACAACTATAAATTAGCTCCTGTTGATAAGGGAAAAAAAATAAAAATTAATTCAGTAATTCAATACAGTCACTTGAGCTTAATTAATTTATTGTTTAGCATCTAATCTGATCAATACTTCTTCAGCCAAAACATTGGTACTATCAATAGCGAGAGTTTCATCCTTCATTTAATGAATTTTCATCCTTTTAAGCAGACACAGGATATGTTAATTCAGTATTGGATCATAATAAGACTGTGGCTTTATTAATAAAAGGACAGTGTTGAAAGCCAAAAGAAAAAATTAGAATTTAAAATCCACAGTGACTCCTGAATCCCGTAATATTCAAGCAGTGTGGTTGACTGTTAGTCCTCTTCTGTTCTTTGCAAGACGTGCTCTGCCCTCTGCTGGTTATATGGAGAGAAGACTAGCTAGTTTTTTCACTCCAGTAAGAGACTAGATCTTACTTAAGAATTTTTTGGCCATATAGCAACTTACTTATGCTAATTTAAATTAATGTAAAGCGTTCAGTTTACTCAGAAAACAGCGTAATATGAGAAATAGCTTAACATATATTAATGACCAAGGCAAATTACTGCTACTACCTGTTTCTTCCTCAGTAGTACTCAGTATCATTGTGTGCTAAACAGCAGATATTCTCTCTCCCAGCAGATATTCTCTCTCCCACCTTTAACAGTTTACACAGGAGGAATGCATTTTCTGCAAATTTACACCATCAGTATCTGTGTAAGTGACATTAATTATGCCAACAATTTTAGTCATTAACATCCTTCATACTGCAACATCCCTGTGAACTAAGGAAACCCTGTTGTTTCACACACAGAAACAGAGATGTGGAATGGACTGGTTTTGTCCTTGGTGTGCCTAGCAAGAGTGATGCAGTACTTTAATCCACTAACTACTGCACACCGTTACTTTTAGTCTAGTATTGCCTGTTTAAATCTCTCTGCAGCACTGGGATCTTAAACAAGCTATGACTCCTTGACAAGTAAAGGAAAGGAGGAAAATCAGATATGCAGTTCTATATTGTTTAAAAGCAATGATACAGAAATGGTACTACCTCTGGTCCTTCAGCTTTTATCAATTGATTCACTTCCTCAAGACATCCCATCTGTAAAATGCTGGGGGAAAATCTCAAAAAGTTGTGGAACTCCTGTATCTGGTTCATCAACAGTACTACTGTGGGTTTTTTGCAAGAAGTTCAAAATCCAGGTAAGCTTGGAACAAACTGCTTGCTTATCCAGACACCTTTGGCTTAGAAACAAGATTTTCTCACTATGTTTCCAGTGAAACTGTGTGTCAGTCAAGCCAGGAAAATCTTCCCTTGCTGTTTCAGATGTGGTATTTCTCCAGAAACAGGAAATGCAAATGTATAAGAAGAATGAAAGAAAACAAGGGTAAAGATTTTGAGTTTCCATAAATGTTGTGATGATTCTTAACTTAGCTGAAGTAGTTCAGATGTTAGATCAATTTCTGGCATTTTTATAGGTGAGGTACCTATGGAAAACTTGAGCATTTTTGCTCCTTTGACCAGAAGTTGCAGAAAGAGGCAACATCAGGCTGGATTTATGAGCCAAGGCCAATGGTATGAGGTTCAATAAGGCCAAGTGCCAGGTATTGGACTTGGGTCACAACCCCGTGCAATGCTACAGGCTTGAGGAAGAGTGGCTGGAAAGCTGCCCAGCAGAAAAGGACCTGGGGGTGTTGGTCAGCAGCCAGCTGAATATGAGCCAGCAGTGTGCCCAGGTGGCCAAAAAGGCCAAGAGCACCTGGCTTGTATCCGCAATAGTGTGGCAAGCAGGAGAATGGAAGTGATTGTCCCCCTCTGCTCAGCACTGGTGAGGCCACACCTTGAATACTGTGTCCAGTTTTGGGCCCCTCACTACAAGAAGCACACTGAGGTGCTAGAGCGTGTCCAGAGAAGGACAATGAAACTGGTGAAGAGTCTAGAGAGCGAGTGTTACGAGGAACAGCTGAGGGAACTGAGGTTGTTTACCTTGGAGAAAAAGAGGCTCAGGGGAGACTTATTGCCCTCTTCAAGTGCCTGAAAGGAGGCTGTAGCGAGGTGGGGTGTTGGTCTCTTCTCCCATGTAACAAGTGATAGCACGAGAGGAAATGGCCTTAAAATGGACCAGTGGATGGTTTAGATGTTAGGATGTTAGGAAAAATATATTCACTGCAAGGACTGCCAAGCACTGGAACAGGCTGCCCAGGGAAGTGGTTGATGACTCACCATCCTGGAGGAATTTGAAAGATGTGCAAATGGGGCGAGTAGACCTCCCTCCCTCTCCCTTGTCTCTCCTGTCTTTCTTGTAAAAGGTGAGAGGCTGAATCTGCTGAGGTTCATTGTACTTCGGAGAAGTTCATACTGTTGTGGACGTGGCACTTAGGGACATGGTTTAGTGGTGGACTGGCTGTGCTAAGGTTAATGGTTGGGCTCAATGATCTGAAGGGTCTTTTCTAAGCTAAATGGTTCTAGGATTCTACCATTCTGTCATTTAAAGGATACTGCTCAGTTAATCAGAGGTGTGAAAGCAAAAGAGTAGCTTTAGTTTTGTTATCAGTGACATTAAGAGATCTTGAATGTTTTGGAGGTAGGAACACTGTAAAAAACCACAATATTGCTTTGGTTTTGCTTTGTTTTGGTTGTTTTTACTTTTAATACTGAACTCGCTTATGGTATGAATGTTGTTGTTGTGCATAGGACAGCCCCAGCAGAGCAGAGAGCACTACCCAGGATTAGATTTGCTCTTCACGGAAAACTTCCACGTGAACACCCTCCTT
>NW_010418031.1:268003-272408 GCF_000710305.1 Buceros rhinoceros silvestris | reverse complement strand
GGACCCTCAACCCGTAACATTATCAAAAGAAAGTTCTTACAGTGATGTTAGAGTAATATTAGACATTTCCTCTCCCAGTTGAAGCCAGGTGGTGTTTTCCTCCTGTGAGCCAATAGTGGGGGGAGTATTTTTTAAATTTGTTGTATATATGTATACACACACACATATATACATGTGCGTATATATGCATATACAATTATACTTACGAATATACTTATAAAAATAAATGCAATATATAAAAATCATATAAGTTGAAAGTCCAAGCACTGAAAACCAGAAGTTGCCTATTGAACAGAAGCTAGACAGAGTGAGTAGGCACAATACCGACTCCTTACAGCACTCCAGTAAAGGCTGACCCGTAGACACTCTTCTGTGTGAGTGGGTGGTAAATCTGCTTCTGTGTTAACTTAATCTTTGGCCTTCTCAAACAGACACTATGATTGCTGAGCTGTGCTGCACTTTTTTACATTTAATATCTTTCACAGGAAGAATACGCTTCCAGAAGGACCAAGCCTAAACCACCAAATAGATTTCACACTGGACTGGACCACTGATTAGATGGAAACTTCAGTCCCAGGGGCACAAGTTTAGTGCTTTATTCATTCTTCTGTATCTATTATTTATCAGCAAGGAGAGACAGAAGAGGAGATGGAGAGAAAGCAAGATCTTGTAGTTTAATGCAAAGTCTTAATCTTTCAGATATCAGAGTCAAAAACAAGCTGAAATGAGTGACTGAAATGTGGTCAGTTGTTTCATTACAGCCCTCACTGGACAGCAGCATGACGTCAGACTGCTTTTCCCTCCAAGGATCACTTAACTGGGGGAACATCAAAAATGAATTAGTCCCTTCTCAGTGGAGCATGGGTATCAAGGACACAGCCCACACCCACTGGAAAAACAGTATTGGCAAACCTGAACTTCAAAAGACTTGTTAGACAGAAAATTAATCTTGTTTTTACCTTGTCTTAACAAAGATCTTGTGAAAGAATAAGCAGAAATGGTTTAGTTTAAAAGCTTCCTTGACTGGGAGGATAAGCAGCTCAGAGAGGAAAGAACAGACTGGAAGAAGAATAACTTTCAAGCATACTTGCTGGAGGAAGGCTACAACCCGTGTACAGAACTAATGACATCTTGCTATTAGTATTCAAAGCTGTATTAAAGGTCTAAGATTCCAACAAAAAAATCCAAGGTCCCATTACCTGCATCTATTCCTCCTGCTCGGCTACAGAAACAGATTGAATGTTATACTGTCTGGAAGCATGACATTATATCACTAGCTGGAGTGAAATTCTCTGCAAGTGTTCCCCTGATAACTAATCAATTGAACTCCCAGGATGGCCACAAAGCATCCTTCCGGTATCCAGGATGCTCATGCTCTTTATGAACAATCTGAATTATACATGGAAGCAAATGGAACCACATCACGGTTCTCCAGCTGGTATAGTATATTCACATCAAACTAATACGACCAAACATATTGGCAGCCTTGTCTTGCATGTGGGTTTCCATACAGAGTGCGGAAAGGTAACTGGACTTGTCCCAGCGGAACTATAGATCCATATGCAGAGGTGAAGACTCAGTGGAGGAACTTGTAATTACCTAGCTGCATGCAAATTATCATACATTTCCCCCCAGGTTACTGTTACTGGCTATCTAATCTTAGCCACAGAGCATATCCATAAATTCTGCAGTTCCCTTTCTCTCTGTAGAGGCATCTAACCTTTTTTTCCCACTCTCTTAGCACAGAATCTCGTCAAGTAAATCTAGCCCAACAGTCAGACTTTTAAAGTTATCACAAACTATAGCATGCAAACATCTCTGGATCTGAAATTAATGCCAACTCCTACCCAACACTTCACCAGCTCAATCACTCCACCCCCAAAAGAGTTTATTACCCTCCCCAGCTGGCTCTGGAAACAGAAAACGAACCAAGTCTTCACCAAAAAAAAAAAAAAAAAAAAGAATTTCAGCACTTTCTCAGCAACATAAGGAATCCTGGGAACCAAAGTCCTCCTGGTTGTGGATGACAGGAAAATGAATTTGTTGCCCAGAGAGAGACCTGCATCCATACTGCCTGCACAGAACCTGTACCTCTATGTCTATAATCCCTGCTGAAAGGAATCCTGGGAACCAAAGTCCTCCTGGTTGTGGATGACAGGAAAATGAATTTGTTGCCCAGAGAGAGACCTGCATCCATACTGCCTGCACAGAACCTGTACCTCTATGTCTATAATCCCGGCTGAACTCAATAGGAATAGCAGTAAAAGAGATTGTTACCATGCTTTAATACCTGGTAATCTATATATTTAATTTGAGGAGACAATTAATGTATCCTATTCTGTTTCTATTCGTACTTTGAATGCATGGTAACTCTGCATCTTACACTTTTCACAAGTCCCTAGTAGAGTTAGCTGCTTTGTATTAGTGTTAATTGTCGTCTCTGCCTCCTAGGATTTGGTGTTCAGGCTTTAAGATTCTGTCTTTGGAGTTATGTCTTCAGCTGCATGAGCACATCTACTGGGTTTCAGTTCTCCCCACGTGACTTAATCAAAAGCACTTTATCGCTTCCAAAAGAACAACCAATTGCCACTCTTCCTGTCCTGCTACCTGCAGGCTATTGCTTCCTCTGAGGTGAAGCATCATGGCAGAACATCACAACATGAGGAACCTTTGGGTTCTCTGCAAGAAAACTTTATCCTTCAAGCACTCCTTATTCATCTTTACCTTTTCTGAATCTGGCAGCAGCCATTTAAATCTTCACCTACATACTAATCAGGCCTCAAATGAATGATTTTCAACCTGACTGAGTGTATAATCCCTTTCACACTTCGTAGCTTGGGGATGAATTGAAGCCTGAATCACCACAGTCTGAAAAAGACAAAAGTACTTGGGACAGACAATGTTTTCCCCAAATATTAGAAAATAAATTAACTTGTTATTTTCTTCAGAACAGATCCAGAACACATATTCCTTGAGCCCTGTGATATCAGGTCAACCAACTGAAGCAGTTTAGCACATAAATATGTGGCTATGAAAGAATACAGTAACTGTCACGTATTTGGTCCCATGGCTTTCAAAAAAATTAAATCACTGTTGTTATTACGAGTTGCAGCACTGTGTTTACGATGGGATATTGATCTCAATTTTCTCTCCTTCACATTGAAATAATGCAATTGCTTACTTCACTATGGGAAATCAGGGGACTTTAAATCCTTTTGAAGAATAGCTGTGAAATGTTCAGTTTTACATAGTATTTATCAGGCCTGAAGTCAAGTGACAGAAAACCAATAGTGGCGTTTTCAAGTGAGGTGGGAAAAACTGAAAGTCTTATTGGATTCTCTGCTGTAACATTAGTAACACATTTGCCCCAGTTTCTGGACAGGAGCAGAGTATCTGGTAGGAAATTCCCTGGGAACGCACACGAGGTGAACACCATTTCCCATGGGCTCCATTTGCAGTGAATACGTGCAGAGGGGGAGGAGGACAAGCACTGTCCACGGTATCACTTACAACAAAGACCAGCTCTTCTGCTCACAGTCTCATAGGAAATAATACAGAGGGATGACCACTGCTCCGCTCTCCCAGACCACACCTGAAAGCAGCAGAAGGGAGCCTATCTCGAGAGAAGTGTGCCCGTGGAAGTTCCACAGGGGGGAGGGTGAAGAAATCCTTCAATTGAATTCACAGATCTGTGTGGCCTCAAAGACTTTGGTCCTGTAATATGGTGGAGGCTGTCCCTCACATGCCTCGTCATGCTCCATATCTGCCGGGCTTCTCGGAGCTCAACAAGCAAGACAAACCTATAAAGACGCATAGTTACATTCTTACCACCTAGCCCAGTGAGGTTTTGTTTCAGAAGATAGTAAAATGCACCAAATTTATTACTGCCGTTAGCGTTTTCACATTGCTTTAGCAAACAGCGCTTGCAAGGAGCAGAATAGTACGTGGAATTCATCAAAACCTTCTGGGATTGGAATATCGGGAAGTGGAAATAGTAATAGATACTGCAAGGAACAGAGCAAAATTTGTTACCTGAGACCTACAAAATCTCAGAGAGGGAGCAGGTAGGGTCAATTTTTTATAGACGTATTCAGCTTTATTGAAGATCACAAGTTGCCTTTGAATTTTCAAACCAGCAACAAAACTCCAAGGAATTTTTTCTTATGATATGTAGCAGCTGCAGTAGAGGTTTTTCACACCCTTTAACTGGTTTTCTAGAGGAAAGAATGAGCATATGTGTTCTGATAGTGTGGCAAGAGAGCTGCAGCACCATCAAGAGCTGACACTGCAGAACAGTTTTCATCATTTATTTAAACTGGTCTGAAGCATATTCCATTCTCATAGATCCAGCTGTGAAGATGCTTATCATAGTATTCAATATAGATGCTTCTTTGGTCAACTTCTT
>NW_010418031.1:256822-267885 GCF_000710305.1 Buceros rhinoceros silvestris | reverse complement strand
GTGTTTACAGTCTTAAGGTTTTTGCAGATTGTTATCACATCTATTAAGCTATATAACATAGAACTGCAGGCAAGAAAAACACTTAGCTGACCTTACAGGGGCTGCATATGGCCTCTTGAACAACACAAAAACCACAGAGCCAGGAGAGTCAAAAAGGATTACAGGGAAACAACAGTTTAGATAACTGAACTGCTTACTGAATAGAGTCCTGTAAGATAGAGTCATTAATTTCATGGGTCTGGGGAAAGAGCAGAGAGAATCAGTGATTGAGACAAGCAGCAAGTACTAGAGTTTATGAATAAGGCATTCGTTTTGGTTCAAAGACAGCAGCTAAACAACAGGCCTATTAGATAATTTTGTCTTACAGCATTATTTATTAACCCATACTAGATTTATGCACTCATTTAAAACAAAATATGATACAAAACAAAGAAACAAAACTCCGTAGAACCGAAATTTCCTGATTACTCTCATGAGAATTTTTAAGACTAAAGCTTTGCTGTCCCTTCAGTTCTGCAAGCCCAAATAGCAGAGATCCTGTAACTGGTGAAACTCTAAACCCAGTTGCTTCTCTACAGCATAAAATCATGACAAAGAGGGCTGGAAAGAAACTCAATAGGTCAGCTAGGCCATCCTTGTGCCCAAGGCCAGATCAACAATACCGACATAATTCCTGGCAGACATTTGCCTTATTCTCTCTGTGATGGAGGTTCCCCAAGCCCAAGGCAATCTGTTCCATCGCTTCACCTTCTTTGCCATTTGAATGTCTTTCCTAACACCTAATCTAGTTCTTCTGTGCTGCAATTCGTAAGTGTCTATTGCTTCTTTTCCTAATCAGGAACAGAGCAGCTTTCTCCTTTCCTCGCTGCAAGCACCTTTAATAAATGTGAGCACTGCGAATATCTGCCACACGATCAAGGAGGAGATACTGTGTGACAACACTGATGCCACCTGTTCATGTGCCGAGGGAACATGTGTTTGGGGACAGGCAGAAAGAAGTGTGTTTCAGCAAAAAACTATGCTGCTATTGAATTTTGTGTTTTTCCAAGCATGAGGAGACGGCAGGAAATTCCACAACAGAACAGACCAAGTGCTCATCAATTCCCAGACCTCTCAAAACACTTAGAATAAAACCTAACAGAAAAAACTTAACCAAGCATTAAGACAGAATATATAAATAGGGGTACTTGTTGTTCCTTTTATGGATTTTTTTTCCTGTGCTGAGAAAACAGGAAAGTGATTTTTTAAATACAAAGTAAGGGGCAGGATTGCACTTTGGGGAGAAGGGTGGGGTTTTTTTCTGTGTGTGTATGTAGATATTAGGGACATTTACTTCAGGATCAGTATACCCTGTGTGAACTGTAAGTCTCAATATATCAAGCCTGCAGTCTCTAGGCATATAGCTGTCTTGATTTTAATAAGTAGGTACCAAGTCCTTCAGCAGTCTGTGCTTGTTCTTTCTTACCCTCAGAAGCCTGGGTATATGCTGTGGATGTTGGTCAGCCTTTAGCAGGATTTTCACTTCATTGTGTACAGCCCTTTCACTCAATTTGCTGCATTTCTACCGCCTATTTAATAACCCATGTAATTAAGAAACATACAGAAAGAGAAGTCTCTTGGGTTTAGAATTAGCCAGAGCTGACTGCTTTGTTCATTCTGAAATCAAGCTAAAAGCAACTGTTAGGGAAGACCTTCATATAAGAACACTCAGAGAAGCAGAGGGTATAATTCTTTAAAAATAAAACCTTAAGAGCACTGGAAAAAAAGAATTTTCATCATGACTAAAATAACAGGCCTTCACTGTTCTGCTATGAGTGGTTAGCTGAACATCAGCATGTCAACTTCCTCAGCACATTCGTACCTTATTGCAGAATCAAATACCTTTCCAAAGAGAACACGCTCAAGTGCATGATATTCATTCTAACATCATAATGTTATAATCCAATCAGTATTTTAGTAAATAAGCCTAATCTTTGAACATTGCTGAAACCCTGCAGAGGCAGAAATTCTTCCTCTATGAAGGAAGGGCACTGGAACAGCACATTTTTGAAGTCTTCTCTATTTTTAAAATCACTGTTTGTTATAACTCTCCTGTTAGTTTTAGTTTTCTGCCTTATACCAAGCGGCATTTTAACTCATGTTTCCATAAATGAAAGATTTTGGGCTGCTTACTACTTACCTTCTCTATGTCTCTTTGGCCCCAGTTTCTCCAACAATACAGCGTACTATCCTGCCTCCCCTTCATTTTTTGCAATTTTCAATCACATCTTCAAATCTTAATCTCTTTTCTCCTGTCTGCCAAAAAGCACTATAGTCACCCTCCCCTCTGATCAACAGGCTACAGATAGTTAATTTTTCTTCCCAAAACCCTTTGAGGTTTTTTGTTTAGTTGGGTTGGTTTTTTGAATGACAAAGATTCTCTCCAGTTCATGCCACCTCATGCACACACAAGTATTTCACAGCTTCATTGCTCCTGACCACAGGAGATCCTCTGCCTTCCACAGCACCATCCTGCCCTTCTGCCTCTTCCACATTTCATACAGCTCTTCAACCACATTTTAACCCTCCTCCACCCTAGTTTTTGCATCTCTCTAATGTCAGAGACAGTCCTCTTATAAAACAGCACAGCTAGAGCATAGAAGAGAAAGGAACAGCTCTAATCCGCAGCTCTTGTGCTGCCATGAAGTGCAGAACCCATTCTAGCCATTGTACTTTTTCTCTTCCGAACTATGAATCAGGACAGAGACGGAAATGAGGACTGGACTGTGCAGGCAGTGATTTGCCTGCTCTGGTACATCAAAGTCTGCCTGTGCCAGCTGTGCATTTCTGAGATGGGAGGGTTTTACTAAGCACAGGATGCTGCAAACTCAGGAAGCAGAAACTGGAGATGCAGAAGTTAAAAGAAGAAAAAAGAAACATGTACAAGAAAGCAGAAACAAAGAGGCATGAAAGCAAGCTCCTGTTACCAGAAGGTGGTAGGTGGTTCCCAAAGGAAGAGCCCAGTACTACGCTGAAGGGAGGAACAGAGAAAATTCAGTAGGCTCAGTTAGCCCCTGGAGCCAGAGAGGAGCAAGGAGGCAGAATAGCACAGAATGAGCTGCTGTAGGTACTAAAGAGAGTTAATGGAGGGCTGGACTTGTGCCACAGACACAGGGAACGTTTGAGGTAAAGAAAAGCCTCATCCCTTGCTTTTGCCATTTGTATTCACAATTCTGTTACATGGTCTCAGGGTCTTCAGCTTGTAGGGTGCATGTGTTCTTTACACTTTGCTTTATATCTGCACCACTAAGACAGAGGCTTTTATTTTCAAATGTCATCTCCAGAACCTGGGGTTTTAAAGAACCCACCTTACATTGCAAGTAATAAAAGTCACCTGAGAGAACAAGAAAATCCTGAATGCTGGCTGTGGGCCAGTACTATATGTTGACAGCACTACAGTGGCAGTGCAGAGAACTGCTCCGGGAACAAGTCACCCTGCACTCTTTGTTACAACTGCCACAAAGTACTCTCCTTTCGATTTAAAGGCCACCGTTGTTAACCGTATTAAATACCAGTTTTATGACACAACTGATATAACTGACTGGCAGTACAAGTTCTTGACATGAACCCTGTCTTTCCTGTGGAACTGCTCTGGTTTTGATGGTTGATGTAGCAGTCCTTGACAACAGTGATCACAATAATTTTCAACATATCTGAAAATACTGTGGCTTGCCCTGAATGCCCTCTGCTTCCCAGATCTGTTTGAAGAATGACTACTTCAGGGAAGGTTGGATCATTTCAGTTGCTTCCCCGTGAAGTGTCCACCTTAACTGTTTTACCAACAGACATCCCCAACATTGATCTTTCTTGCTGCACTAGATCAGTCTGAGCAGTAACGCACGCTTTGCCTTTGAGAACGATCTGTAAGTTAAGCTAAATAGAGATTTTCACATTTTAACAAGTTTGTGCAGCTTTCAGCAGTTTCTCCACTGAAGCTGGCAAGGAATCCCACGGTGTTTGTAAAGTTTCAGTTTTGCTATGAAATGATAATTGACATTTCAGCACAACACTAAATTTCCACAATTAGGCTTAAACGGAAGTTCTACTGTATTCCCTAGAACTAAGGTTTTCAAACATAAAGGAAAGGAGTATTACACTAAATACCAATCCTGTCCTCTCTCACGCAATAATCAGTTTGCAATCATGCCATTCATTGTCATGGCTTTGCATACATTTCTGGTTAGAACTGTCACATGAAAGGCTTACACTGGAAACCAAGCAAATTGGCTATTTCTCTCTAATTCCGAAGGTATTCAGAAACACTGGTATTAACTGAAATATATATTCAAGACTTGATGACACAGTTATTACATTACAGTTGATCAGAGAATGAAATAGCACACACATAACACACACACACACACAGAGCTCACTATTAAGATTACAACACCAAATGCTTAGAAGTTAGGAATGCCACTAAGATTACCGGGTAACTTGAATACCTGTCCATTGCGTCCATGTACACATGACACAGACAGCACAAGAGTTCACAATACTCTCCCTGCAAGAGCCCTGCCATATCATCACAGTGCAACAGGCAGCACTTACTTAACGAACAGCTATTCGGTATTTTGTTTTCTCATCGTTGCTCAATGCATGACTTAAATCTTATTTATTGCTCCCTGTTTAAACCTTGCTCTGCAGACAATTATTCTTGAGCCTTCCACTGTGCCTGTCAGTACAGCATTTAGCACCCATTATGGAAACTTCCAGTCTCTGCAGTTAAAATGTTGGGAAAAAATCTTAAGCAACAAAACCCAGTTATTAATGGAAAGCATCACTTTAAGAGCAGACAGGGCTACCGCGGCAGCGTCTAATATATGAATTCTTAAAGTACACATTTGCGCTCATACTCAGAGACCTCAATACCTCGAGGAATATATACTTGTTAAAGACAACCAATTTTTACAATACTTTTGCAATGATTCAACACTACACAGGTTAGGACAAATTAAATACTGATCTATACCTCAAGAACCCATGACCACACTACTTTGTTTCAAAGAACACCAGAAATTGCCATACGAGTACTTGTGCTCACGGAGGAATGCAACAGAGAAGAACAAAAGGCGGGATCAGAGGAGGAGGGGGAGAAGGGACACAGAGTGTCTGCACGTGCTGTAAAGCACACAGCTTTTACTGCAGAGCAGCTTTGCATGCTTCTTGTTGGGAGGGCTCCACATCCCAGGAATGTCCTTTCGTCTTCCTTCTTTTTGCAGGCATACAACTAAAATGTTCTGTGCAAACTTAACAAGGCAACTGAGGGAAAAGCAGCTCTCAGAGCACTAGTGTTACTAAGCAAGCGATAGCGAACTGCAGCCACCCCATCTCCTCCCAGTCAAAAAACAAACTGCAGCAGTAGTCTCCCACGTAATGTCTCAGTACCCAAACTGCAGCACCGTTATTAACATTTCACACAGGCAAGCCGTTCTATCTACGCTGAAAAAATAAAACAGAGAAGTCAGATTCAGCTCTGAGCACAAAGTTTCCTTGGCTAAAAAAATGTTATTTTTCAACAATGTAGGTTGGATCACCTCTGATTTATTCTAAGTTACACTCCAACCCTCTGCAGATCTTTAATTCAGTCACAGAATATTTCCAGACTCCTAGAGCGCTTTAGAGCTTGACGTGTCAAAATACTCACTGTGTTTGTGTTTCTAGATGCTAAGGATGATCCTACACCTGAGACCACGCCCTACAAGACTACCAAAGCTTTGACAATGACTTAACAGTGCAGAATCTGCTGCAGAAAACCGGTGATAAACAATGGGATGTTGTTTATGAACATGTAAGTGAATCCATCTGTTCATCAACGTAGACAAGGTACCATATAAAATTTAGCTGCTTACTTACCATTATTACAAGTCAGTCTCTTTTAAGAACAGGAGTAAAAATCATACAGCAAACTATTTTAAGTACAATGACGACCAACAGAGAATTTGCTGAATAGATGCACACAGAAGAAAATGCCATTTTTGAAGCACAAGAAAGGCTTCTGAAAACACAGATAATGTGTCTGTTTATCAACTTCTATATACTTTACCATAAAAAGTAAAAAGCTCTTTAAAAGTCTCTAAAAAGCTTTGGAGCTTCCTATAGCTATACGTAGGCCATTAGGAATAGTTTGATCTACTTTATGGAAAGGATTTTAGTCTATGATGTTGGAAAAAATATTTGTAGAAGAACGTGTGGAAATACAGATGGTAAGCTAATTCACATGACAGCAGGGATAGCATACAAAGAGGATGTTTTTACAATAGATACTGGGAAGAAAGATAACAGGTTAATTGTTTCCTATGCTGCTAAGTCAGGATCTCAAAACCTAGTTCCATAATCAGCAATGATAATGGATGGGAAGATTGTACTGATTTCAGTAGCTCTGGATTAGCTTTGTAAAAATCCAGAACTTTTAAAGGGCCAGAAGGGGGCTGCATCAGATGAATCTAGACTCGGGCACCTATATTTGGATAGCTAGAGCCCAATGGTAATTTCATCTAGGTGCGTGAAAACATTTGGAAGAACAGCGTCAAAGAGAGCACAACGTACAGCCCCGCTCTGGTCTTTCTGTATATACCCTGCTTGGAAGGTGCAAGGCTTTCCAGATGTACTTTATACTGCTTAAATATAAATAAATATAACGACAGTAAATGACGTTGGAAATACCTCTTTCATGTTAATGCATTCAGTTAACTTAGCATCTGCTCTATAAATATCGCTTCCTCTTTCCACATCATCCTAACAAAACATCAGTATTTCCATACGATGATGAATACCACTGCAGGGAACTTTGTAAGAAAGGATCACATGAAACAAACTACACTTTGTGATGCAAAGGGCCAGCTAAAGAATAGATCTTAAGAACTGCATTCCCCTGACCAGTGGATCTAAAAAGACAGCACTGTTCAAACTTGGAACCTTTTGTCTTTAGCACTGTGAAGTTTTTATATTTTGCCTTTGGAAGACGTATATCCCTCTGCTCCTCTGGATTCATCTTACAGTCAGCCTGGTGAGTAGCAGGGAGAAGTCTTAGATGATGCATCAGTTTGCTTTCCTCTCAGATAGATTAAAAGGCTGCAGAGGAGGCACGTGAGAACAGTGCTTATGGAACAAAGAAGCAGAGAAAGGAAAACACTTCCAGAGTAGAAATTAAACGAGAAATGCCATTGTAAAGGACAAATTAGAAATAATTAGTCAGACAAAAAGACCAAGAAAGCAAAGGTCTGTTTCTACAAACCAGACCGGCCAGATGTGACACACAGAGGCAGCAGCAGATCTAACACGTCAAGGTGCACCCATCAGCAAAAGGCACTGCGATAGTACGTCTTACTTTGCCTGAATCGTATTCCTAGCAAAGCACAGTCATTATTCTGAACATTTGAGTCCTCTTCTCTTCCTGTTTTTAACTGCCTCTTCAAAAGAGGCTAGCATTTAATTTCCACTGCAGCCTGGAAATATTTCATCGTACTACAGCAGGGTTCTCTAGGAACCAGGAATACATGTTCCTTCCTCTTTTTAATTTTCTTTTTTTTTTTTCTTTCTCATTGAGGAAGGCCCTGAAGCCATGTTCTCATTAAATCTTTATGGCTTTTTAAAATAGGAAGCTATTGTCCCATATACCTCCTTAATTATGCACCAATCAGAAAGTTTAAAAGAACAGCTCTGCCAGTGACAACTCAGAGGCAAGTGAAAGAAATGTAACTTATTAATTACTGTTTGAGGTTTTCCCCTGTAACACAGGACTGCACGTAAGCACGAGGATGGCGTAGCACAGGAAAGGGACCGCAGGCTACTGTGGAGAAAAAGTTTTACCTAAATCTATTTTCTGTCAAATCTATATTCCTATTTAGAGGACATTTATGCTATTAATTACTGCCTCAAGTAGGTTGCGTGATATTCATAAAACAAACATATTCATAACAGATTTTTGAAAAACTTCAAGTGTCCATTTTGAGACAGCAGTAGAATTGAGTGACTTTGGAATTAAAGCAGCTAAGTAATCTTAAACAAGCCAAATTCTGACATGTGCTGTGTAATATTTAACCAACTAATTTATGACACATGCCACATGTGAATTGCTTTGATTTCAGTGACAGCTAGACAATGGAAAAACCAAGAGAAGAACTTTCTGTGATAGTACCAATAATATGATCAGGAAGATCTCCATGTCCAATTCCAAATTAGGTTTGTGCTGATTCATGCATATTTAGAAACAAAATTTCTGCTTCTGACTGGCTTCCTAAGGTTTTAACAGATTTAAACAAAATGTAGAAATCGCTAGAAGATGAGTTGTTTCTTTCACCACAGAAGGAGAAAGTGCTGGGAACAGTCTCAAGGTGTCAGTTCTGACATTATGAGCTGACGCTCCAGGAGAAGTCAATGCTTCAAGGTCTTAAGCCCGCCTGAATAAGATCAGGAAAAAACCACCTCATCGAGTTTTAGATCTGATGCACAACTAATACCAAGAATTTAGGCTTAGGCATCTTGAAGTTTCAAAACAGTTTTGTCGTAAGGAAAATTTCCATTTGTTCTCCCACAAACTATGAGGCCGCACCACAACAGGAATGGTACTAGCTCCATCTAACTCTACAGCTCTGAAGTTGGGCAGTCCAGAACTCAGTGCTCAGCTCTTTGAAATACTACTTGTTTTCTTTGCAGCTGTATTCATATTTTATGAAATTGCACCCTGGGGCACAAATCAGATTCTCTGGGGATTAAATGCTTTTCTAAACCAAGATGATATTACAAATAGATTAACATAATTATGCAAAGTTACTTTTTCATTAAAACACTAGCATTTATACTCAAATTAATACAGCTTTTTGTGCATTTTTACCTATTTAAACAATGACTGGAGGCACTGTAGTAGGGGTTATCACTGACTACAGCAGTCCTCAACACAGAGCATTGCAACACTTGTGCTATGTTCCAGCATGAAAAAGAAGTGGTGGAAATGTGTACAGAAGCCCTGGATATATAATCAAGCACAGTGAGAAGAACCACAGATCTTTGGTTCAGCTGCTAATCCAAGCTCTGGCCCTCTCTGTCCTCAGTCCTGCAGCTCTTCCAGCAGTCATAGTGACAGATGTTTCGCAAGGGTAATCCTTCATCCTTCTAATCCCAACTGAGGGTTAGAATTGATGGACACCGGGTACACATAAATAAAGAAGCTGAAAATATGTAAGTTTGGGCTTGAATAAACAGTATTGAATAAACATATTAATACAATATGGGCTTTAGAGTAAGATTAGCTGCTGACACAAATAACATTTACTCACACTACAGGGAGTGATTCTAAAGAAATAACATGAAAGTGCACAGACAAGGGTTGTTAAATCAAAAAGGCTTTACACAAAGCAGCAAAAAAAAAGAAAAAAGATATGACAAGGAAAGTGATGATGTTTCCTCTTTTTTAAGTGCATAACAAAGAATAAAACAGCTGTAGTAGCTACAGGTGCAGAGTAGAAATTGGAGAGGATCAAATCAATGTTGCTTTTCAAATGTTCACAAGTAACTTTTCTAGTATGAGACCTGAATAGAGAAGGCAACTGTTTGGTTATACACAATGGCATAGTTCACAGCTAAAATCAGGTACCACTTCCCTTTGTGGCAAAGAATTAACTCTTTAGAAATGTCATGACAGAAATAGAATATCTACCTTCTATTTTCTTTATGTGAATCCATCACATTTACATCTGAATATGTGCTTAAAATGCTCTAAATCTGTCATCTCATGTTCAACTAAACACGGTTGTTTCACAGTCAAGGCCTCAGTTACAGTTGGAAGCATCAGGTAGGTCTCATTTTTGTGAAGTTTGGCCCTAAAAAATCAATTATCCAAAGGGGTCCCACCATCTGAAATCTATTCCAGTGACGTGTAATTCATACAGGACACTGAAATGCAGTTTTATCTGAGATTTCTGTTCACAGTCTGCAAAGAGGAAAAAAGAGTAATTTATGGGTCGACTGGAACAAAGAGTTGGGAAATGTTTAGTGCAGCAGGAGTATAACATATGCGATGGATACAGAGGTGCCAACTGGGAGGAAAGGCCCGATGGAGCTGTATGTTCTGAGAACTACTTAGTTTTTCTGGCTGAAATGAAAGAGACAGATGGATTGTTTTGACCAAAGGGATAAACCATTGTGCAGGTAAGTATTCAAAAATATCAAAACCCAAAAATTCACCTTGAATTGAGAAATGAACGCTGTTGCAATGGCACTGGAAAAAAAAGCAGATGGGCATGATAGCTAGGAAAGGAAGGATAGGAGGGTAACAATGGAAAATTATTATGAAGTTCGGTTTGGTTTTCTTTTGTTGGTGGTGGTTTTTTTTTTTTTTTTGGAACTTTGTATTTTTTGTAATGATTCTTTAACCAAGCATCTGCCATGTATTAGAGTCTTCATATGTAAACAGACAGAGAATACCTGCATGGAAAAACAGGAGCATAAAGTTTCCTTGGTTTTCAGTTGCTGATGCCACAAGAAAGAAACACCTTCCTTTTGCAATGCGGTGGCATAACCTGCCTTCTGGTTTGACAGTCAGAACTAGGGCCGAGTGAAATCGTTACACTTAGAGTGATTTTTCCACAAACTGCCAAAATGTGTCAGAAAAGAAGAAACACTTTAGTGCACCCACCATAGCTAGGGGAAAAGATAGCCAACTCCTTTCCAGAGAAAAAAGTTAAAATCCAGTAGTAAAAACTCTCCTGAACCGCAGCTCCTGGAGGGATTAGGAGAACTAGACTCTGCCATAGTGTGAACCAGTATCATGGTATTTTTCTTGTCAGATTCTCTAATGCAAGGAGAATGAAGCCTCTGAATTCCATCAGTGTAACAAAAATTGATGCCATTTCTGCTGTGTACTGCATAGTACACACCATCTCTGCTAACCATCCATTTATGCCTCCAAGAATAACAGTAAAGAAAAAATAAAGATTTTTGGATAATGGCTCTGTAAGATAATCTAACGAGTTCTGGGTTTTTTTTTGTTTGGTGGGGTTTTTTGGGTTTTGGGGTTTGTTGTTTTG
>NW_010418031.1:221726-256805 GCF_000710305.1 Buceros rhinoceros silvestris | reverse complement strand
TGTCACCCCCTCTGTTTTCCTTTATTTTTTCTTTTTTTTTTTCCAGTGGAGATAATGTTTCTTTTTTCCCTTTTTTTTTTTTTTTTTTTTTTTACATACAGCATCAAGCGCTGCTATTTGTGATCAGATTCAGATTGGCCCAGGACAATACAGAGCTGCAAAGCAGCAAAGCTGTTTGGAAAGGGAACTGCTTTCGCAGAAAGGTAGATTTCTGTAATATTTGCATTCCAAACAGGCCACATAACATACAACTAAATTACTCTTCCTACGTTCTCCAGGTCCTAATAGAAGTAGTAAAAAATCATTTAACGAAAGCTAAACTGAATGCTTTTATGGAAGGTCTCGGAGTTCAGATCAGATAATGGCAAAACTCCTTTGATCTGTGGTATGAACCCTCCCTGTTCTCATCATCACTGCTCTCCTATCAATGGTGAAGAGCAAATTGTGGTCCCTAACTAGCTGTGATACCACTTTCCTCAAGATGTTAGCTTTTTGTACAGTTTTTCACTAGCCCTGTACAAAGGTTATGGGCACAGCAGCAACAGCAGCAAAATATAGCCTACTCCAAACCCAGGAGCTTGATTAGTTTCCAGAGATCTTTGAACACAGAGTGTCCGTGGTGTTTTGATTTTTTGCTCTGCAGTGTTATTACTAACCTTCTTTTATCATCCAACAAGCTCATGACAATCTAAACTTTAAAAACAAGCAGAAGTACAACCCGTCTAAACGAGCCTGGCATTTCGCATGGCTGGACTGCCAGGCACTATCCTTATGTAAGCACCTAAAAGTAAACCTGCTAATCTAATTTTCCCCCCTTATTTGTTAAGCAGTAACACTAATTATTTGATTGTGAAAAACTTATGCATATGAATGAGATTTTACGTGAGACTTGATTTTAATCTTACTAACTTCAGAGATAGAAATCAGGAAAAACTCAGCAGCAAGTGGGGCAGAAACACTGCAATTGATACCAGCTACCGAAAAGCGTTCCACTGCTATAACTTTATGAATTCTTTAAGAACCCACAAAGAAATAGACATTATCTGCCAGAGGAAAGATAAACAAGACTGAGGTAAAAGTGAGAGTTCAGAGGTGACTGAGAAAAGGTGCTTCAAAGAAATTGGTTCCAGGGAAAGAAAGGTTCCAGGACACAAGGGCAGGCAGCCTGTAGTATGCGTAGGGGAAGGTCAAGACTGGAACAGTACAGGCACTGGGAAGTCTTAAGGCAGAGCTTGAAAATGCTCTAAGATGTCCAATAGTGACAAAAGAAATTTCTTCTGTAAACAAAGGTTACTAATGTGGTTTCTCCTATGCTGAAATAAGCCAGTAGAAGGACACAAGTTCGATCTTCCTCTCATTAACAACTGATATTGACAGTTACTTCAGGGCAAGGCGATACAGCCTCATACATATCTCTGTATTTCAAAAACCAGGGTTTAAATCGGGTTGCAGTTTGTACATATTACAAGAGTCTTGACTCCAGTAACCTGCACTTTCTACATTCCTTATTAAGGTCTAGTAGAAACACTTTAGTACTTGGTTTCTAATGAACAAATTCAAATAAATACCTGAATATTTCTTCACAGTTTGGGTTTTTTTAAAATTAACAAAGTATAAACAGAAGTAAACAACTGTACATTGTTTGAAATTGCAGATCTCAATACTTAATGAGGCCAAATTAATAGTACACATACCATTTCAAGCATTTAACTATGTCTTTAGAGAGAATAAAGAGTTCTATTGAATTTCAAATTAAGTCCTTCCAGCTAGCAGTCACTGGTAGTAAAGCTGAAGCCTAGTCTCTTGATAAAGATTCCAGCATTTGCTCACTATTATCTATGCTTTAGCCCTCTAACTGCTCCATGCTGCAGTCATTAACTTTCATGCCTTTTCTTCAGAAGTGGCCGTCAGTGCAAACATCTCCAAAGCCACCAATTTATCTAACACATTTAATCAGGTATAGTTGTGCTACTTCAAAAGACAAAAGCAGCACAAACACTACTTTTATTTATTTCACTGTAACTCAACTCGCTGTTTAAAAAACCTCTTTTTTAATTTCCCCACAGAGCAGGCTTGTGCCAATATCCTTCTCACAGGCAAAAAATATTATTGGGCTCAGGAATGTTAACTACAGCTGTATTGCCTTCTGGTTTACTTCTATGTATCACTAGAGATGTGATCCTCAACAAGTCACATATTACTTTTACATCCTGATTAATGTTCAAAGTTCAGCAAGTTATTTAAATGACTGCCTAGCCATAAGTACACAAGCACTCCCATTGGTGAGCAAAACAGCACCGTATTCTCTTTATTTATTTACATTTTCCTCCAAGTCCATCACAGTGTCGGTCGATGAGCTCTGATCAATGCTAAGGTGTCAGTTTAGATGTAAACCCTTTAAAAAACTGCACTTTGGGGCTTAACAATAATTGTGAGGTCTCCAACCAACATATTTCTTGAGCTTCAAAGCATTAGCCTCTGACCAAATCTGTTTGACCCTTCACATTACTGCAGCAGAACCTTCAGCAGCCTTTTGCAGCAGAATACTCCTAAATATCACAACTCCAGGAATGCATTCCTTGGTAATTTGATTGTTGTCTTCAGGTTTCAAGGTTTTCCCATTTCCTTGTGTGCTGCAAGTTAGGCTGCTGTGTAAACTACAGGGATTCTTAGGGATCACCCTTTTCCCTCAGCGAAAAAACCAAAACCAGAAATGCCATAAAAGATATTTTCATAAAGTCCTTCAAAGCATATCTGCAAAACTTTATGTCCTTTAACGTTCTCTAGAGACTTTAATTAATCACTTCTCAGGCCATGAGCCTAAAGAACATTACAAAGAATTTTCCAGATGCAGGGTTTTTAGCTGACACCACTTTTCCTAGAGTAGAACATATTTCGGTCTACCCAGGTGGAAATCTGTCATGTCATAAGCAGTGTCATAGCCTTTCTAAATATTGATTTTTAGAAAACAAGTTTTATAAGTTCACTTTTCTCTTCCTTTTAAAATGGAATCACAGATATTCATTTGGTACAATAAGGCTCATTGACATGAAAACATAGAAAAGAGATTGCAGGTGATTACTGAGGACCTCTGCTAGAGATCTCATTTCCAGTATACCGGTACCTGCATCAAAGAGGATTTGGCCACAGAGTGACGCAGAAATTCTACTCTAAGTAAGCACTAAGTGTAACCTTCTTCAAAAGCATGCAGAGCAAATTAGTTATCTCAAAGCTCACATTTTGGCATGGAGAGGTAGAACATTACACTGATTTCCCAAGTGTCTAAAAGTAGATCAAGTAACAGTAAAATGAAATTGTCAAACCAGAACATTATTTTTCACTGAGATAATCTTTATACTTAGGAAAAAAATATTGCAGATGATTTACAGTGCAATCCGACTCCGACGTACAATACCCCTTCGCCAATTCTTCCCTCTTGTCACATACTCATTTCTCCTCCTTTTTTAAAGACACTTGCAATCTGCCCATAAAGTGACATTCATCAGGATTTGGTGAGAATTTGAGTGAACCAATGAACAGATGCAGAACATTTTGCTCCTGACTATCGTCTTGATCCTTCCCTCTACACTTCATCCTATCTTGAATTTCCACTGATGTTCATCACAAGCTGTAGGAAAAGCCCACTCTGAAATGCATGTTGCTTCTCTCCTCCTGCTTGCTTGAAGTGGTACAAGAAATACAAAATACTAAAGAATACTGTAAAACAAGACTGATCTCTGTATGCTTAACTCCATTAGGAAACCCTTCTGGAAGGTTCTACATTTGGACAAACAGGGTACTTGGACATAATCTGCGCTGTCAAACATCAATTACCTAGTTCACTCCAGAACACAGCAAGCACATGGTATCACAGCGAGAGAAATCTGGGCTGTATGGGAAAGCTCACAGCCCAGTGAGCTACATGGGCTACCTGTAGCCTATAGCGGATCACAGCCACACATGACCTGCCCTTTCAGTGCTAAATACACACTGGGCATCACAGTCTGAGAGCGAACGTCATTTTAACATCAAAGCAAGCAACTGTTCCCTCAAATCCACAGTGTTTATCCAAACTTCTCACAGGATCTCAGATGATTATTTGTGATGTTTCAGGTTATTGAAGCATTTCCTATCCTAGTCTCTTGTTTTGCCACGAGAGGGAATGAAAAATCTGAACCACAGGATTACAGAGAAGGCAGAGAAAGAAACAACTCTTCAATTCAACATTCTTCCTTCCATTCCAGAACACATGCACATGCTGACCTAGAGACTGCAGTGTTATGTTCTAGCTAATTATATGTCATTCTAAGAACAAGAAAATACTTCATGGCATCATAGTCCATCTGTAGGAAAAATTTCAACGGGTTGCTCAGTGAACAAAGAAATTTACAGGCTGCCCTGTCACTTTTGTCCTCTTTGAATTCTTGGCAAGCTACTTAGGAAAAGAATTTGGTTGGTTGGTTGGTTTGGGGTTTTGGTCATTTTGTTGCTTTGCTTTTTGTTTTTTTTTTTTTTCCTTTAAGATTGCACTGCATGAAATACTTCATTATTGGTTAAAAGATCAATTTACTGCTAACTTTTAAATGCTAGCAGAGACCTTGGTGCCCAATTTGCCAGGGCCAAGCACATCTGAGTTCTTTCTCAACTCTGCTCCACTTCTCTGCAGATCACACTGTAGTTGCATCATCCCTCCATCTCACTGATTCCCCGGAAAAAAACCAGGCTTTAGACTTCTGTAACCTAGAAACAATCAAAATGGTCATCGCAACATACAGCGAAGGAAGGAGATAGGGCAGCATTTTCAGTATCAGATATGTAGTCTCACTTTGCTACAATTTTCCCCCATGGTGCTTCTGAGTCAACACTACAATAAGAGCTGCATGGAATCAGTCCCAAAAAATCAACAGATGAAAAACCAGTTTCCTTTCTTCCCCCACCAAGTCCTGTGTCAGAAACACCTACCAGGAGAAGCTGCTGAGGCAGGATGGGGTGAAGCAGTAAGATGCTGAGAAATCGGAGGGTTTACTATGGAATGCGGTACACCAGCCAAGCTCCATGGCACTGGGTCAGAAAAGCAATTACAAACATTCCTAACTCCAGCCCTCCTCAGGAAATGATTTAGTAAGGTACTTCTCTTTAAAAAATACTGTGCACTGGGATGTATGTTTCTTGAATTGGATTCTGCATCTGGAGATAAGATCCATGTGGCATAAGGGGTTTCTCACCAGGTCTATAGAACAAAAAGTTTTTCTGGAAAGTTTAAAAAAAATTTAGTTAACGTTTTTCTATTCCTGGCAAAGGAACACAAGAACTGTGTTACAAAGACACCAAAATAGGGAGCCTGTACAAATGCTTTTCAAACATAGCTTTCATAAAATTGTCAAACACAAACACCCTGGTGTGAGCCTGCACTTTGGTCTGTGCTAGCATACGTGTATGGACAAAGCGGCCTCAAGCCTTTCTCTCTTTATTACAGCCTCACTCCAAGGTCTGTTTCAATCAGAAAGCAGAAAGGTGATGTATATCTTGACGCCTGAAAGCAGGTCCTGAAACAGCCTGCAAAATCTGTACCAAGAGTGAGGCTGCGGTATTGTCCTGAGAACCATTTTTGAGTGAAGTTCCAGGGTGATGTGCCCATCAAACTGAGCTGCTTAGAACATAACCAAACCAGTTTTGAGCCTCTTTAGCTCTTTATGCATAGGTAAATTCACCTCACGTGGTACAGCCTGCAGCTCCATTGAGCTGTATTTTACTGTGAGCACATCTGTAAAGGACGTGATGGCTCTAAGCCATTTTAATAAAATTTCCATTAAATTTTCAAAAAAATTCTATTAAATTTCAGATTTAGCAATAGAATTTCAGAAAGATACAAAGCAGTCAACGCAATACCATCTGCAGGCCCTCCCTGTACTTTCAAAGAGCACCAGGATTTTTGACATTCCCTGAGATACCAACATTATTTCTACATATCCTGGATATAGGCATAACTAGTCACACACTTTTTGCACAGACACTAAACTGAGGAGTAAAGAGGCATCTAGAGAGAGGTTCCACTACACCAGGTACTTGAGAGGCACAGTGAGAACAGGTTTTTAGGCAGAGGATGTCAAAATCTGCTGATCTCTGGCCACCACCAAAGATGTCCAGTACCAACAGGTCCACTGAGGTGAGCTCAGCAGGCTGTTCTCTCTCTTTGCTTTATATTATTTCTGCTTTCACACAGACTGTCCCTCTCCTTAATCCAACAAATCTATCACTTCCAGTACAAGCAGAAGGACAGAGAATTCATCATGAAAAACGGCATAACAATGCTTAGATCAGTCTTCAGCGAACTCCTACCACAAATAAGGATGTGAAAAGGCAAAGAAGGAAACAGTACTCAGAGGAACAGGTTTTTAAATGGTCTAAGGACCTAACTCCCACCAAAAGAAAATGAGAACAAGGAATCCAGGTAGTTTTGAAAGACCTCTGACCCCCATTTGCGGCTGTGTAAAGGAAGATATCTTGCAGCAGTAGCTTTTTTACTGCACTGCATCTAAATGCACCATAACTCAGTGTCCTTTAATAACTAAGGATTTTGGAAAAGGCTGATCCTGCTCCCTCAAATATAAACACTGTTCCTCCTTTTAATATAATGTGTATACAAAACTAGGATCAGGACTGAATAGGCAGAATATACATGAAAGCCATTCAAGAATTTGCAGAGGCTACTGCTGTCTGTATGGGTGGGGTGGGGTATTGAAGCCAGAGAGTCTCTCTTGGAGTACACCAAGGATTTTGGAAAAGGCTGATCCTGCTCCCTCAAATATAAACACTGTTCCTCCTTTTAATATAATGTGTATACAAAACTAGGATCAGGACTGAATAGGCAGAATATACATGAAAGCCATTCAAGAATTTGCAGAGGCTACTGCTGTCTGTATGGGTGGGGTGGGGTATTGAAGCCAGAGAGTCTCTCTTGGAGTACACCAAAAAAAAAAAAAAAAAGCAAGCTGAGAACATTTGCAGCTCAGGAAATAGGCACAGCCAATGGAATAAGATTCAGCTGAAAATCCCAAACTCTTGAAAAGAATGTAGAAGTTTCATCTGACAGGGTGCACTTTTAGGAAATACAGAACAGTGCAACAAACCAAGCAAGAATAAACACGCATTTTAAGGTGTGCTTTTTCTTTTAACTGTAAAACAGAACTTCCAATCTGTCTTCTGTTCTGACACATTTTGAGAGCAAGCAAAAAAAAGGAGGAAAATGGAAGAAAGAAGGATGACTTCAGCCTGCAAACTGAGCACTACAAGAGACGGATGTGGTGTGGGCATGAAGTCAAATTGCAGCAGAATAATGAGACAGGATTTCTGTCTGGATATAACCACTGAAGGAAGAAGAGAAAAGAAAAAAAGATTTTACAGATTAGTTACACAATGACTGAGATGAGAAGTTCCTGTACAAGAAATGTAAAAGCCCTTATCACCTTTTACGTATTTATAAAGGAAGCAGCAGAAAAGCTAACTAGGAAAGTCCCAGTGTTGCATAAGGGAATATTCACACAGCTCCTATTAGCTGTATGTTTTCCCACACTACAGTCTGCAGAGGAATTAACACATTTCCTATTGAGAAAGACAAAAACAAGATGGTTCATTTCTCTGAAGGAGTGTACACATCTTATCACAGTATCAGAGCAGAGCAAAGCCTCCAGACACTGCCAGTACTACCACCAAAACCCGTGGAATGTCTGAAGAAACACTTCATTCCCACGTGTAAATTAGACAGTGAAAAAAGGCACAAAGTCACAGCATCACTGCCTTTAGCAAAGTGTTGCTGCAGTTCTGACACTGTGGCGATGAATCTGGCCCACTGAATTAGAGTGATACACTTAGCACTGCAAGTCAGTAACGGACGATATAGTCAAGTCTGAGTCCATACCTCCTGCTTAAACATGTCTGACATACTGTGCTAAAAAAATGTGTGGTAATGCTTAAAATACCTGGTCCTGCTTGTCACTGTGCTTCTCAATCTGTTCTGGTGGAATGCATCTTGCTTGACAACTTTCAGCTGAAAGGGATTCCACAGCTTTTTACTTTCCACGTACAATTCATATATATATATATATATACACACGCACACACACGCTTTCAAAATTGTCTGGTCTTTCAGGGAGCCAAAGTATATTTTTAGAAGTAAATACAGGCTTTTCAATCACATAAACACTTCCTAAAACATTACTCTGACTTTAACATTATTCTCATAAAAATTCTCAAAATAAACTTCATCTTAAAAACCAAAAAATTCCCATAGGTTCACCTCCACAAAATGACAAAACCAGGTTTATTTTTATTTAATTTCCTGAATGTTTGAGAGATTAAAGAAGTTATCAATATTGTAAAATACTCATAATGAACTGCAAGTTGGAAGGTTTAACTCTGTTGAATATATCTGGCAGGTACACTCTGACTCCTTGAAGTTAAGTGTTACTTCAACTAAATAGGAATAGCAATAGTTAATTAACTTCTCTGATTCTTTCAAACTTGCAAACACAGGGATTAAACCTTCAAAGTTCTAGGCATCTTCTACTCAGAGTGTAGTCGGGGTAAATTGGAAGTAATCTTACATAATTAGTGGAAAAATCCCGTGACTTTTGGACAGCAGGTGGGTTTATGAAAAGGATCTCATACCGCTACCAGAAGCCAGTTGAGAGATTACATGTGCCATAATCTGCTGTAACATTCCTTTTTTAACTCCTGCATGCTGAAATTCTAACCAGGCAGTGAGATGGAGGTATGCCTTTTAAATTGTCATTTGATTAAAAGTAAACAGCTGCATCATCTGATACAACACAGTGCTCATGCTGAGAAGTCACAAATGTAAACCATGCTTTATTAAACCAGTTAGAAGCTGTTAAAATGCAGAATGCTGCTGGCACACCTTTTAGAGCAGATACTAAAATATGCATCATGTGGGCACCTTAATGACAAATTTTAAAAAATATTTATTTTTCAATCATTCTATAAACAAGAATAAATCAAAACCAATTCAGTCTTTCACCCCACTGAGATAAAGTAAATGCAAATGCTGTTTCAAAATTAATTGGCTCTGAAATACTTAAGTCTGGGAAAATTATTTTGAATGACAGAACTTTTGCAAACTTCTATATTTTTTCTATATCCATCATATTCCTTTACATTTGTAGCTCATGAGGCATAAAAATATTTTTAATAGGTTAGCACAACTGCATGCAAATGTTAGAAAACGCATTATTCCTCATATGAAATCAGGTTAATATTTGTCCTTATTCTATTGCAGAAATAAAATGCAGAGACATGAATAAAAGTGAAATGTAAATGGTATAAATGTGGCTGGTGACAAAAATTAAAGCTTTGATCTACTGCAATTGAAATAGTTTCACCTGGACTTATTCTCACACGTACTGTAGGAGCTTGGTAACAAAGCATGAACCAGGTATCACCTTTGAAGCAAATTTTGTAGTACTGTTTGTACTCATTGACCTGGATTAACGTGGAACTTTGATCTAAAACAGGTAAAATATAATGAATGTTCTTCAAATAAGCTACTGATGGAGAGGACAGTTGGGGTGCGGTTTGGCTCCCCGACCACATTGTGCCACGCGCTGCCTCTGCTGACCTGGTCAGCACATTGTACGGGGAGGAGCCCGCTCAGCCTTCACAGGGTGCTGAAGGGCCACCAAGGCCCTGCCTGGCACCAGCATGGGCACTGGAAGGGTGAACCTGCCACCTCGGTCTCGCGAACAAACATCCTCCGCTCCCCTTAGCAGCACCCTGGCCACTGAGCTGTCCTGTCACAGCAGGCTGGTGGTGGGAAGCTCTGCCCAGGGCGGGCAGAGGCTGACAGCAGCTGGCCCACGCAGAGCAATTTGCAGGGCTGTGGCTTATCCACACAGAGCTCCAAAACGCAGCAAGTGCCTCGGCCTCTGTGTTTGCTTAATAAGAGCCGACAGTGAATGGCAGAGAAAATAAGGATAATTCTGCTGATATCTCTCTCTAAATTCTGTCACCTGCATCGCAATGAGCTGCAGACATTTGTGGCAGCTCTTCCGGACAGCCCTGAGATTGTGCCTGTCTGCTCTGTCTCTGGTGGCAGCGACAGGTTTCTTGCCTTCCTCCTTATGCTAATTAGGAGCATGCATGCTCTGCTGACCAGACTATGATTGAATACAAATTCTGCCTACATCCTTCTATCAATCCCTGCATGCTCTCCTTCTCTCCCTTTCTCCTTCTATACCCAGTCACAAGATGCTTCAGGCAAAAGGCAAGAGCATTGTAATAAAATGACATCTCCAAACAGAGAGCTTTTTTTTCCCCAAGGCCCCCGGCTATCTCAGTTTCATTACATGTCTCAGGAGGGGGCATCACTCCCTGACAACTAACATCTGGCCCAAGAGACCTCCTAATTTAAAACAACAAACTAATTATTGTCACCTACTCTTTCCTGTGGCTTTTATCTTTATTTATTTTCTCCTGGAAGAAATATGTCAGCATATTTTCATTAGAACTACTAATGCTCTGTGGTTTTTTTCCCCTTTAAGTATGCTTTACTTTCTTCTAAGGGGAGGAAATCCATATTTTATCAATCAGTTTCAATTACCTACTGTATTTCACTCTGTGGTGTTGAATTACGAGTTGGAAGAAAAGCTTGATTAAAGACCTTACAAACATCTAGATATCAGAGCAACCAATCTTCCTGTCCACATGACATGTTGTATGAACACTGCAAAGTGACATTATGTTAGATTTTGTTTATGATGATTTCTCTTTAAAGTTGGAACTATCGGTCTCTTTGTTAGAATGTCAAGACAAGCAATAAGGAGCTAGAAACATTTATTTGAAGAGTGATTTTTTTTTTTTTTTTCTTTCTCCCAGAGTGCTGTGGAAGATACTACAGACCAGTTTAAGGTCTTTTCTGGTGAGGGAGCAGATACAGGGGCTGTAATCTACTAGAAGAAACACTACATCCACGACTTGGACGTGAGAAGTTGTAAACCCTCTCTTGCCACCAATTTTCCATGCCTCCGTGGTAAGTTATTTACCAACATTTGCTCTTCAGTTTCCTGCTTTTAAATGGGGTTCACAGTGCTAAGCTCACTGGATGCAGTGTTCTTCGGTACTTTTTAAACTGAATAGTTTTAGAAAAATGGAACTTTTTTATTACTGAGAGTTGCAAATTCTGTTACTGCACATAATAAATATTCACCAAGATTTGCCATATAGCTATGTCTGAGAAGATATTTTTTTTCCCCAGATTTGGTGAGGAAAAGGTCAGTGTAACCAGGTTCTAACAATACAAAGTGAAATCATGGCTCATTTTAAGTTGACACAAGTTTTTAAATCGGTATCTATGGTGTCAGGATTTAATATTTGCTCTAGTACAAAGCCATAATCCCATGCCAATGCTATTTCTAGAATACCACAGACACAGCAATGACTTACACTGTTTTTTGGTTTTTGGGTACGTATTGTCTACCAAGAAAACCTCCAAAGTAATTTGGTAGCTTGATAGACTCTTTCCTCAGGAATCATCCATCCAACACACAGATCACCAAATGGACACAGCTTTAGATTACCCTGAGAAAAATACTTCAACCAAAATTTTAAAAATACTCTCTTTAAGGAAAAAACAAAAAAATCCGACCAAAATGCCTTTCAATATAAGGACAATCACCATCAAATGTGAGTTTTACAAAAAACAGGAAAAATTGTTCTCCGTGAAAATAAAACATTGATAGCACCTGACAAAAGTGGGCAGCTTAGGAAAAGAATAAGGGGAGAAGAAAACTAATCCTTGGGTTTCTATAACCAAGGGAAAAGTGTGGCTGATCCAGCCTTTTGTGCTCCTGCCTCTTGTCACCAGAACAGCTATTGATCAACTCCACAGCCATGGCTTCGCATAAACTAGTTTGGGGCAGGAGAAGGAGACGCCAGCCAGTCACCCTCAGTGTTCATTAGGGCCGATTTATTTATTTATTATCACATACCAAAGTTCCTGCTCTTTGATGTAAACCAGAGCTGCTTCTATAAGCAAAAGCTTAAAGGGAGACAGAACTAGTAAACACCGAGCCTCAGAGTGCTCAGGCTCAGTGAGGGTTGAAAGAACGTTACAGACTTCTCAGGAAGCAGTTGTGCTTTACTACACACACTAATTCTGCAACACAGAGCAGGCTCCTTTCTGCCATATCTTTATAATTGAGAATATAAGGTTTTCAGTAGGAGGTGATGGTTCTAAAGCTATTTTTAATCTAGATATGTTGTTCTAAATAAAAGTATATAAATAAAAAACCACTTCTGTTTACCTCCATATTTTCACTGCAGGAATTCTAATGAAAGATCCATTACTAAATCCTCTCTTTTAAAACCACCGAGTTTATTGAAAATGAGCGAGCTCTCCTTGCCTTGTGCTTTGCAGGAAAGCAATAAAGGGCTCATTTAAGTTTAAACTGGATGTAGAAGTCTTTAAAATTATTAATATTATTCTTCCTTATGAAGAGCAATTTTATAACTGCATTTTTATTCTTCTCTCAGGAGACATTACCTCAGGTGATTTTACATTCCTCAATTAGGTTGTTTTCCGTTCCCACATGCCGATGGCACAAGGCTGAATTACCTACTACTGCCTCATTTTTATTCAATATTTCCATACCCCTTCAGTAGAACATGTTATATGTAAAGAAGCCAGGATGGGTGTGAAAAATTTTGGCAGACCAGTCCATCAATCACTTTGGGGCCAGGCTGAGGGGGTAGTATACAGCAAAATGAGTTTTGGATACGATGGGGAAGATAAAGAATGTTATTTTAGGTCCAGGAAGTTCGGCTAGGGAAAATTCAACAGGAATCAGGGGTTGGCCACATGGACGCCAGATGACAGTAATTTATCAAAGGCTTTCAGATTCCCCATGACTTCCGTTTAGTGCCACTGGAAGGAAAAACAGATAAGACAATGCCTCCACAGTCACTATCTCCCCATCCTTTATGCTCATCATAAGAGAGTGGTTTTTAGAACAGGTAGACCGAAGATGTGGCCTAATGTGGCCTTATTGTTATTTATTGCAATACAGTAGTGGAGGAACTTCATTGTTCTAAGCATCTTAGGGACCTAGCAAGTCTCTGCTACAACCTGCAGTTTAAGTACCTTCTTTTTCTTACCCAATTATGTAGCGACAAGGGCATAACACTCCTTTATCATCCCTACGACTTCATGTAGACCTTGGCTCTCTGGCAGGGAAATACTGCCAAAGAACGGCCCAGTGCACTAGTGCACGCTCAAAACTCCAGTTCTGCTGGGTCTGATTTCTAAGCACCCCAGGGACTACTGAGGACAAGTGAACCAGATTTCCCTCATGTATATTTGAAGTTGAACTGAAAGATAAAGTGAGGAAAGACATAATGCAGTTGTTTACTTAATATGTTCAAGTGTAGGAAGTTACTTTATCATGTCCTAGATGGTGACATTGAATTCCCCTGAGCTCCCAGCACGCTTGCCTTGCCTTTGGTCTGTGTGATTTGGATATAAGCTAGTTGTCATTTATAACACACTCAGTTATCTGGCACACACCAAAATGATCTTTGACATTTTTTTTCTCATGGGATTTGCTTTTGGCTCCCAACAGCATGACTTTAACACAGTTCCAGCAAACAAATTTAAAATACCTAATGGCATAAGTTTAAATGGTTCATTACTATAACTACTGCAAGAGTACAATTAAGCATCTACTGCCACTTCTTGTAGAAGGACAATTATAACACGGCTGTTTCAAAGAGCTCTGAGCTTTGAAATACACTGAGAGTCATGTTACATTATGCATATAGTTTAAATATTAAGGGACCGACAACAGGAATATATTTCATAGAAATAAAATCAGAAAACCTATCTAATCACAGCATTTGCACTCAAAATTAAGAGAAGCTACTAAGAAAATTCAATAGGGTCTGGGTTGTTGATTATTTTTATTTGAAAGGGGCACCAATACCAGAGTTGTGAGAAGTCCTATGACGCAGAGAGAAAGGCAGAAATAACTGCTGAATATTCAAAGAACCCTATTTCTCTTTTTCCTATAATTTCCTGGGGTCACATTCTGAAAGGAGCTTAGCAATACTATTTTGGATGACATTTCAAGCTTATTGAATAGCTCTGAATAGAAAACATAACACACAACAATTAATTATTTAATGAACATGGTTATCAGTAAATATAGCATGAAAGCTTCATTAAGAGGCACCTTTATTTTTGCATGTTTCAAAAGGATGAGAAACACTGGTTGGCAGTTGAGAACAGTGTTACTTCCAGATTTATGTAGCCTAGGTGAGAAATAGAGCACAGAGAAATTAAAAGGGGAGGCAACAACAGGAAAACAAGAAGAAAAAAATCCAGAACATGGAAATCTTTATCACTTCCTACAGGTCTTCAACTTGAGCACTTTCAATTCACTACTATATGTGTCCACACAATTCATACCACATACTATGTGATACCTTTAGAACATACTAAAAAAAGATAGTTGAGGACCACAACAAGGAAGAGAAAGAGCAAATTAAGATATTATTAATTTTGTAATGCTTCTCTCTATGGGTTTAAGATGTTTTCCACAAATATTTAGAAAGATCCACAACAGGACTGCATCTGCTCAGTGAATACTAGGGCAATACCGCAGCATAAGGAGGCTAATAACCCCCAGAGGGGTACAGAGATGATAGAAGGACAGCATGAAATGGTGTTCCAAGAATAAAGAGCTGTTTTGTTGGTCTCTCTGTAGATGGGATAGTCAGGTGACATTTGCAAGAAAGGAATTTCTGACTAATCACCTTGGCTAACATCTAGACCATTCATGCCTTGCCTATTCAGAATTAACAGCAATGTATTTTCTCTCAAAACCCCTTATTCACTTGAGCAAACTTCCACCTCCGGAGTAATCTCACAGCTCTCAACAAGAACTCGTCCAGTACAAATCTTTGCATGGTGGGATACTAAATTTTGCAGAGAAATGCCCACTAAAATGAGCAGTCTGATTTGTGGTAAGCATCCTATAGCATGTTTAAACAATCTCCCCCCCATTCTCTAAGGAGCCTCCAAAAATAACCTCTTGAGATTGACACACGGGGAAATTATTTTGAACTGTAGCCGATGTGGAAAAATCAGTGTTTGAAACTCTGTCACTCAAGAGATTATGGCTGTTTAGGTACTAGTTTTCACTAGCATAAAGGTACCTTAAAGAGCAAGGTGGGAAGATGATTGGGAAGTTAGGTCTCAGGGATTCAGAGCAGCCTGAAAAGCTGGATTATTTAGATCTGTCTGTTTTAACATTTTCATCTTAAGGAATTTTTATACTACTTTTGACTTCTGCTTGTCTGAATATATAATGGTTGTCACTATGACAAATTACAATTTAAAGTGGACAGTGTAGGAGACTGTACTTACCATCTGAAAATTCCTGGTAGGGTACCCCTGAACTCCCGTAAGCTGTCCTGGCCTCCTTTCCTTTCCTCCCCTCCCCACCTTTTTCCTGCATCCTTGGAATTCTGGTATTTAGAGTCTATGATATTCATTTCAGCCCTGGCCAAAAGTAGTGAGGCACGCTTGATTTTTTCTTTTTTTTTTTTTTTTTTTGCCACAGTCAGAGAACCAATGGAAAATAGGGTTATTTGCTCCATTTCCTACCCTCTCTTCCCCACATCAAATTACAGCACTATGCTTACTTTTGGACTTGATATACACCCCTTTCACAACAGATCATTCAGCACAACAGATTTCCTCAATATTTTTGAGCTGGTATTGAAAATCACATCCCTGATTGTCATCTTGTGCCCAGCCCCCTTTCACTTCTGCTAAATTTGTAGAATTATACTTTTTTGTTTCCTTATATTTTGCCCTTAAAAACTTAACATCCTTAGCAACTCCCTCCTTTGCAGTATTCACTTTTGGTAGGAGACGGTTACCCTGAGAGATCACTGCTTCTTACGCTGCTTGGTATCTCTCTGTTTACTGCCATGAGGCACCCGCCCTTGAATCTCCACCTTGTGTGGTACCATTTCCTTTCTCAAAGCAGCTACGAACTCTGTGGTGGCAGGACTAGTAGGGTATTGTGCAACACTTGATGTCATCAAGTTCTGCCCTAAAAGCTTTATTCAACTTAGCCAAAAAAAAGGCGTATGACTGGCCATGTTACAGTTTCAAGGCCATTCCTAAATCAGGTTTGGATTTTGGAAAATTGTCCTCTGCATGGGGTTTTCAGGAATATCTAGGTACATTTGTAATAAAAAACCCCAACAAAACTGGTGACATCAGAAAAAAAAATTAGTGCAAAATTGCTCCAGCCATTGGAAAATAATCTAAACACCTTTTAAATCACTCAATTAGAATAAAGTCACGAAAAGAATAACTTTCAGGTAGGAACAAGGCCAACTAAATAGTAACCTGTCATACATGCAATTCACCCTATCTGGTTGAAAATCGTCCTCAAGAACACTAAAGGTCAGTTGATGGCAGAACCAGGATCATACCTGAATTTACAATTTTTTAATGAAGAATGAAAGACATAGAACCAATTAGAAGTTAAAATGAAAGAAAGCCCACGAGTACTATAAATCAATATGAGTTCACACAAATCCCATGGGCTTACCCTTTCCCATATGTTTTCGGAGATAAAGTTTTTGCAAAGCACAACAGCCACCGTTTTTTGTCACTGAGTTACAGCTGCACACAGGAAGCCAAATGTTGAGTTTCTTCCTTGCTCTTTGCAGTAGCAAATTGCAATTTGCAAGGGTTTTTGATAACATTTGGTGTTAATTGGACTTAAAAATGTTAATCTTCCAAATCACTGTGATCTTAAAGACACATGTAAATTATCTCAGCATGTAAGAGAGCAAAAGCTCAGATTGCATTGAACTTCTCAGGATATAGGTTCTTCGAATGCACAGCTGAAATATCAGGGTGATTCACTGCTCTTGATCTTTCTTTCTTGTGTGAAAATTAACAAAGCAACATATTCTATATTTAGATATACATGGATAACATAGTTTTAGATGTTGAAAACAAAAATATACATTTTCTAACTAAAAGTATAGCATATTAATTTTTGCTTTCAGCTCCAGAGAATGATCTCCTTCCTTCACTTATCCACAAAAGGGTGGACACTTCTTGGTATAGAAACTATCCTCCTTTATGATGTACTAGCCACATAAATGTCATATAGAATCATCACTTAGGTTGGAAAAGACCCTTAAGATCATCAAGTTCAACTGTAAACCCAGCACAGTCATGTCCATCACTATAACCATGTCCCAAAGTGCCACATCTACACGTCTTTCAAATACCTCCAGGGACAGTATTTAAAATGGTATTTACATTCCTTCCTGGGCTTGATAGCCTCCAGTGCTTGACAGCCCTTTCAGTGAAGAAATTTTTCATAATGTCCAGTTTAAACCTTCCCTGGTGCAACCTGAGGCCATTTTCTTCCTGCTCTATTGCTTGTTACTTGGGAAAAGAGACCAACCCTCACCTTGCTACAACCTCCTCTCAGGTAGTCGTAGAGAGCAATAAGCTCTCTCCTGAGTCTCCTTTTTTTCTAGGCTATACAACCCTAGTTCCCTCAGCCACTCCTCATAGGACTTGTTCTCTAGACCCTGCATCAGCTTCATTGCCCTTCTCTGGACACACTCCAGCACCTTGATGTGTTTCTTGTAGCGAGGGGCCCAAAACTGGACACAGTATTCAAGGTATATAGATTTAACCACTAACGCACCATAAACGTAACAAGGAGAAATCATCAATCATAAGCATTTTGGGTTGATATTCCCGAGAGTAAATGAGAATTACAACTGTTTGTTACATTGACTCTCTCCCGTTAGGATCTAACCAAGCCTACCTACAACCCAATTAGCATGATCTCAAGGCAAAGAAATAACATGGCTTGTTCAGCTCTTTGTCCATTATAATAGTTATGAAAATGAGATCAGGCTTTTTTTTCTTTTGCTTGACAGAGTAGCGCTCTCTCCATTTTCTCCTGATCTGTGCACAGGCTTCCATTCTAGCAGAACTTTATCTGTTTTACCTATTACTCTCGGTCTGTCCAGTTTCATTTCACTAGATCTTAAATCCCTTATTAAATATAACATACACACCATCATTCGGGAGATACATGTATATTTTTCCATAGTTTTCTACACTGTTTTTCACTTGCTATTTCACAACTGTTCTCAAACATCGATGTTTATTTTCCTATACTTCACCACAACCTTTCTTACCTTAGCTTCCTATTACTGTTTCTAAATTCCATCTCCTCCTGTTCAGAAGCCAGCCTCGAAAAAGCACATATTTCCAACAGACGCTATTGCCTGGCTGTAAAGCTGCATATGCTAGAAAAACAACTCAAACAAACACCCCAAACAGACCCAACCACCCCCAAAAAGGATGTATTAAAAAGTAGGTTGGCTTGGCAAGAACCAAAGATGAGTCCGAATTTTACCCCCCTCCTGCCCCTGCCTTCTATCCATGCAAACTGTTTATTCTCACCCCTCACAGACCTGCCTGAATACAGATCTTGACTTTGCCATGCTTGCTGACACCGAGCAATACTTCACTTTCCATACTGCCCTATTAATCTCTGCATGGCATGACTGAGGTTATAGAACTGGTCCTTCACTTTAAATCTTTGTGAGAAAGGTTCGCAAGGTTTGATCATCTCTAAACTGCTGTGTTCACTCCAGGTGATAGGATAGTAGAAGCAATAACAACTTTGGGTTTCCAAAGCTAATAAAAAATACATTGAAGTTTCAATATTAGAATAACAAACTACAGAAATTTAGATATAACATACAATTAATTCTAGCAAGAAATCTTTCTTAAAGTTTAATTGATAACAGGATAATATCTGCAAACATCATGAAGGTTTCTGCAGATTTCTAACCTGGATATCTAATAGAGAGCTTGGCAGATAAACAAGCCTAAAAATCCTTTGAGATTCTAAATATCAGAGCTAGCTACATTTTTCATAATGAAAAAACCTAAAAATGTTTTACGTTACAGATATATTTCAGACTAAATATTTAAATATTATAACCTAAACTCACCTTTTAACAGAAAACATGAAACAAAAGCTACTTCTTCAAGTGCTATTGAGTTATTCACATTTTCTTGTGAAACTACCACATATCTACCCCCTTGAATCAGATTATATTCCTTCTTTTCAAGGGACTGAGATGTAAAGATGCTCTTCCAGGCTATTACAGTGTCTGGACAATGTCAGTAGGCATTTGCAGGTATACATAAAATGTTCAAAGAGGTGTTTAATTTAGTTGCAGAAATAAGCCAGCTGTACCCAAAAGTCTGCTGAAGGGCCAAAGATGGGCCAATTGCTCAGTAGCTGGTTTATCGTGTTTGGTATGGGCCCCTCGGTACTTATACACAGTGCCCAGTTCTGCTAACCACAACTCATTAACAAAGATGATCAAGCACAGAGCTTCAGAGGAGAGGCGCAAGAATGGCTAAAATATTCGTTATTGTAAAAGATCCAGGAGCACAATCCATAAAGGGAAGGCTGAAGAAACTTCAGCCTACAGCAGTCTACACGGAGTTTGGGAGGAAGGAGGGACCTGCTTATGCAGATTTTCTCATCTTATACCAGAGTGTTAAGTTAAATTTAAATTAACTAGCAATATTTTTTACCGCAAAGAAGTGATCTGTGTTACCTTCAGGAGTCTGATAAAAATAAGGCCACGTTACTGTATCCAACACACATTACCAATTTTGACTTAATCAGCTACAGTTCAAATATATATTAGGACGCTTTAAAATCCAGATTAAAATAAACAAAAAGGCTTCACTTAAAGGCATCAACCAGTCTGTCTATGGGACACAAAAAACTAAGCATATGCTGCACAGGCAGAGATATTTTTGTGACTTTAGCCATTACAAGAAATAGTTCAAGAAAATAAAACTGGTGTTTTTAAGACCTTTGTACCAAAGACAACACGCCCACATGCAGAAAATAAAGGAACAGGCTGCCTACTAATAAAAGCTTAAATTATATCTGCTGAGAAAAAACCCAACAGCTATTAAAATGATGCAGTTCTTCAACTATCCCATAGGGCATACTCAGATCTAATGTGGATACCTGACCTAATGTACTGTACAGTTATGTCAGTTTTAAATAAAGTTGCTCTCCTTCTTCGTAAGATGCTGTACTGGAAGAGCTAAGTGGAGGAACCTTGCACACAAATCAAGGGCTTTTGAGGACATCATGGTTAACCAGAGAAGAAGAGCATCATTGATTTGTCATGTCATAAGAAACTCACTCTGTGTGTGCACTAACATAAATTACAAATGTCCACTACCTACTGCATTCTAGTAAGCCAAAAACCTGCTATGAAAATACTAGGCTTTATTTGATAGTGGCAAAAGTTTGGCCTACAGGATTAATCAACATTTTCATTTACTTGTGAAGCTGGCTCCCGTGGGTCAGTACTGCATGCATGATGTAAACGTTCAACCACAGTTAGCCATTTGAGGCACCAAATTCAGAACTAAAGATATGAAAACAATTCACAGGTTGTATATTAAGCCTATGCCAAAACACTGCAGCAAGCTTTAGAAAAAAAGACCCAGATTTCTATAAGTGTGTTCAACCATTACTTGTATAAACAATTATTCCAGTTGTGTGGGTCCACTTAATGTAAATATATCTTCAAGAAGCCAGCTAAGTATGTAATTGGTCTTTTGTACATACAATTACTGTGATGGGTACACTGAAGAATCTCTCTAAAATACAAATAGTTAACAGGAATTATAGGAGCAAATATTGTGCACCAGGGTTTAAAAATTAGAATCCCATTTTAGAAATCCAAATGCCAATAGGACTGTTCAGATACAAAGCAGGTTTATAACCATAATACTCAACTTTAAAAATGGAATTCACTGTATTATTTAAAATAAAGCAATGGAACAGTCTCATACTTTATCGATATTTCTTGTTTTCATGTGTGTTCTGCTCATTTGTGCAGCCCCATTTCATGTTGGCTTTTTTCCCATGCTCATATCCATGCTAATATCTTCATGGATTTGTTTATAATAACCTTTAAATCCTTACCTTGTCATTATGCTGCATAGCTGTTCCATTGTACATACACTCTCTACTTTGGTTCACTGCCTATGCATCAATTATTTCACATTTGTCTATCTTAAACACTTAACAGTATTTTCCAGTTCCTACTCCAGCCATTTCAAAATATCTGAATCCACCTGAATAAAGCTGGTTGCTTTCCTCTTAGTTATAAGTTATACATTCAATTTTGACAGCATTAGCTAAACATCACAGTCAGTTATGGAGAATTTGGTATTTGTCAGAAATTCATCACAAAACCAACCTCCTGCTTGAATACTAGAATATTCAGTAGTAACATTCACAAAATTGTAATGATGAAACTGCTGAGTTCTCTGGGCTGACTTTAAAAGACATCTTGCATCCTGTAAGAAGTAAGACTAAGAGGTATTAATATGAAGTAACAGTACAAGATCGCAGAACATCAGCTACTCTGCAACAACTGCAGATCTTGCCCTAATGCACTAAAGCAAACAGGAGCCATAAGGAACTGGATTTTTTTGCAATATTTAATTTTTTCTACAATAATTAAAATGTTATTAATCTCACAATTCCAGCAATAGGGAAATAACAACAGACATGGTCTCTGGTAGTTCAAGACTCTATTTCCAAGAATGCTTGGGCATGCTGGATTGACTGGTGCATGGATGAATCCTGGGCTAGCCTGTATACCACCTTGCACGTGTATTGACTAATACTGAAATACTCTGGCTGTGATGCCTGAGCATGATACTAAGGCCCAGCTGCCTTTTGACCTCCCATAGCTTTAATCTGCCAGTAGAATACACTCTCTTTCTAATCTTCCTGGGCTTTTCACAATCCTGAAAGTGATATGAATAAAGCTTGGTCAGCTATGTCTATTTTTTAAGTAATTGCAGCTGTATTTAAGCTACAACACCTTTTGAAACCAATGAAACAATTTAAAGACCAATCTAAACATCTCCCATCTCTTTTCTCTCGGACTTTCACTATCAACTGGCTGAATTTCACCTTTCACTGGCAAAGTCACTGGCCACAGTGTTTTTATAGTCTTCCTTCTCTACTCCCACTTTCAGCAATATTAAAGACAAAGAGAGGGACTAAAGCCATTATAAGATGCTCTGAAAATCTGAATTCCTGTAGTGAGCCCAGTTGTTTGCTGAAGATAGAAGGTAATTTTTAGGAGACAAGTGACCTCTAAGTGTGCTATTCTCAGGTTTTCCAGAATACTAGCCCTCAATTGCAATCTTCCCAGTTAGTGAAAACACCCACTTTGCAAACCTAATGCCTGTTAACATGTTGCTTCATCCATAAATACGGGTATCATCTCAAAACTCCAAGTTCCTTGTGTCCATTCCCAATACTACTGTAACATTCCCCCCAAATGCTGCCAAACTTCTGATAGCCTTTTTGGTGTTTTTGTTTCTATTGTCTCTCTGAACTGTTAACCGCTATCTCTTACACCCCAGCTGAGTATCTTGAACTCAGGCAGTTCAGCGAGTTTTAAATCCCATCCTATTCCTGTCTGAAAGGCAAAACCAAACAAACGTAGCTGGGCTATTATCAATCTTTAGAGAACTGATTTTTCTTTTAATAAAGATAAGAGTATGTCTGAAGAAACAGGAAGTTGTACAGAAAATGTAATTCTAGGAGATTAAAAATTTAATTTGCAAATATTGCCTTTGGGCTGACAGCTTCCATATAAGGTATAACCCAGCACAATATTTGTAACCCAGTGAGGGTTACAGATAAGCCTTTAGAAACTGAGTCAAAATCACTGCTGAAAGCATCACCTTTTAGAAATAACACTGCTACTACAGGAGTTAAGTTTGTGCACTCTGTGTCATCTCACGTATTTCTAATGCAGACCTGAATTTTGGGGGATTGAATGAACAGGTTAAAACAGATCAAAACAAAAAAGCTTAAAAACATAAAAACTCCACCCCTTTTAGAGATATCACTTCTCTGCCCACTACAATTATTTCTTAACTTTCTTCTCTTCTGTACCCTTCTTCCTTGATAAATATTCAAGTCAAAAGCCCTTCTTAACTGCCTGTTCTAGGTAATACGATCATTACAAAGTAATGCATTTGCCTTGGACATAGTGAATAACATACAACTAAATTTAGGAATCATTCATCCTGGAGCACTGACAGTCATCACACTGTACCCAGAAGCATTAAGCTATTACAGATTTGATCACTATGAAACAGATATAGAAAAACAGAAAATAGATAAAGTGAAAGAAAAATAATGAGACGATGGAGGTGGGTTTGGCATCTATCATTTATCTTCTGCTGGTTTTGTTTCAGGGTCTGGACTACTACTGCACCATGCCCCAGCTCCACCATTTATATATATTTAAAAAATTAGTCCTTTTATACATTTCCAGTCTTGCTTTAGTTTTCTCCACTGCCCCTTCAGCTCTCAGGAAAACTTTAACCGGCCACCCAGTATCATCTGTCCATTCAGTTACCGAGTCTTTGGATGATGGGCTGATGACTCCTTTGGAGCTCCACCGCTCTGTGTGCACTGTGGTAATGCATGAGTGAATGGGGTTCGAAGTCTGACAACACAAAGAGAAAACTGACTAAATTCCACGTTGCTCACGTAGAACACAATTGCCAAAGCAATAATCATTTGTATTTTATTTATATTGCCAGCCAGAATGTTTACTGGGAACAGAGGGAGGAGGAAGGAGTATTTTGCCAGTGATACAGGAAAATAGCAATTTATATTTTACAGTCAATGAATATTCACCCCTAGAGGTTATATGACAGTTGGATGAGTTTTCTTTTAGGAAAAAATAAAATCAAAAGACAATTCTGGAATTGAAAATATATTCCCACCATGAATTACATTCATCTTGTAATACTCATGAGAAAGCAATTAATTCTTTTCAATTCATCTGACCTTTATCAAGAGCTACCACAGAGGAAATACTCTCATAGAACTAAGTACTTTGCATCAGAGTGAGAAGCATTGTAGATCTGTAGACAGTGTACTATATAAACTAGAGTTTAGAAGATACTACAGTATCTTCTGGATACTGTGGAGGTGCTGCTTATTTACAAGGTTGTACACAGTTTATGACCAAGCCGTTCACCAGAATCTTTGTGCCCAAAACCCAATCAAACTTGCCTTCAAGTGCCAAGGAAGAGTGCTGAGAAAGCCCTCCCTAGGTAGACTGCTCCTCAAAATCCTATCTTTGTAGGCAGGTTGCACTTAAACCTCAGCACCAATTTTTTTTTCTTCCCACCGGCAGGGATCCAAATTACCAAAAACTCTGCCCCAGAGCAGAGCCTGCTGTCACTCACACAGTGGAGCCACGGCTGGGGAAGCAGACTTTGAACTGTTTGGAAAAAAAGCACGTTCATTCAAACATCCTACCTGTGCCTACAGGGACTACAATGTCAATACTGGGGGTATTTCATTCCTTCCTAATAACAATCAAGAGTGAAACAGGTAAAGGCTGAGTCTGAAGGCAGATCACTTTCACTAGCTAGAACATCACTCCCAGCAGAATTGGAGGGTACTGGGTTGAGAGGTGTGAAAATTAAAGGAAGCTCCAGTCACGTAAGGAAGGAAGGATTACTGGACCATCATGAGCTCAGAATTGCCTCAAGCTAAAATACAGCCTACAGTGTGTTCTGAGAGCACAGTGATTGCTCTGAGAATAGAGGGACCAGTACTGAGAAAAGGAAAAAAAACCCCTAGACACTGATTTTGCTGTAAATGACCCAACCTAATGTTACCTCAGAGCACTTAGTTATTTTTTTGTTTAGCTATTTTCAAGTAAATCTTCTCTTCCATCTGTCCCGGCATCACCACAATCTGGTCTGCTGATGTGCAGCGCCGTGGACATCTACAGCCATCAAAATGTTCACCCGCTATTTGAAAACCCTATTTTATTCCAAAAAGGCCATAAAATCCTAAGTGTGAATTTCCCATAACCCCACCTGCATTACATTAGCAAATTTAATTAGGCTGCTTTCCTTCAGGGCTGTTTTCTTAAGAAGTGGGCATATATTTCAGTTTCAGTCATTCTTTATTGTTTCAGGAATACCAGCTTTCGGTACTAAACCATTTTAGAAAATTATGAGAACACAAAATCTACTCACGTTCATTGAGGGTGTATATTCTGAAGTAATAGATCTTCCTCCTTCTTATGGGCTGGAATTATCAATCTGAAACACAATTTTTAACAAGTAAAATCGGAAAATGAGAAATTCCACTAGAAATTCAGATTTTTTTTTTCTTCATTGATTCTTGACTGCCACCTGTGTAACTAGCTGCAAGAAAGAGAATGTCTAATAGAGGAGCAGAGACATACTGGAATCAAATGTCGGCATCTGATAGAAAGCTATTAAGCAACAGGTCATGCTTCATGGTTTTTTGCAAGTTTATTGCCTTCCATTCAAACTTACATTAAATTTACTTTATGGTAAATTGAGACTACAGGATTCTGCAGGATCAAGCCCTAACAGCAAATATATAAAAGCATGTGCAAATGCTGTCAGTAGCATAGTTGCCAAGACTTTTTGGCTAGAATGGCTAAATTGACTCATAAGTACTGCTATTCCCAGCCAAAATTAAGTGTGTATTGCCTTACATTTTCCTTTCCATGTTTCTCATAGACGTTTACATTTATATCAACAAGGAAACACAAAGACATTTGAACAGAATTTTCTTTAGCTTGTCAAAAATGCCTTTTTCTCCCTTTTTCCTCACATTAACATTAATAGGAGCTGGGCAAGAGTCCTCACATTAATAGCGATAAAAGTAGCACTAGTACATTAGATTTAATTAGCATCTAAAGATCCTACACCCTGCAAGCAATTTCCACCCAGGAAACATTTTGTCTGAAAACCGAATGCAGCCAGTGGCATAGGACAGCTTTTTGAGATGAACAAGAATAAAGGGAAGAGGACACAAATTCAACCAGGAGGGCAAAGATCGGGTAAGTAGGTCACACTAAGACTAACTAGGACAGTGGGACAAACACTGGCTTCCTTTTGAAAGCAGCCTTCCCTTTGAATAAAATCAAAACATTCGTCAAAGATAATTGAAATCATGTTTACTGCATAGATTCATAAATCTGAGATGTAGAGCTGCACAGACACCGTTCAATCCTAGTAACATCTTAATAAATCAAAAGACCAGTAACTTGAAAGCCTTTTATGCTTTTTAGAATAATCCAAAGACTTATTCACAGCATTTGTTTTTTCTAGTCTCCTTTTTCTGTCTTATAGAATGCGTGTTGCCATCTATATTTAACAGCAAATGTAAAATACAGACAGTCTTACAGATCATAAAGGCTGAAGTTTCTTCTTGTTCTTCCGTTCCCTTCAGCTCACTCCAATACTCCACCCCCTCCCTGGCTCTTGTTTTTCTCATCTCCATGCTGTTTCATTTATCCTCCCTTGCTCAGTCTCCACAGTTCCCTGTTGTTCCTCTTTCTCGTCTTTCAGCTGCACCTCGTCTCATTCTAGCTCTTGTGTTCTGAACTCCTATTTTCAAAAATACCAGACAAGGAGATACTAAAAAAAATATCAAAAGCTCTTAGTAAAGCTGCTGATCTCTAACGTACCTAACTAGACACGGTGCTACTTTTATTTTAAGACTTTTTAGGACAAATCCAAGCAGCTCTCCTTTTTTTTCTCTAATGTGCAGATTTTTTTAATCTAAAAATTGTCCAAGTTACAAAGCATTATTACTCTATTTTAAAGAATATGAACATTTGTTGCTCTGCTGATGGAAGAAGATTGGCTAATTCAAAATAAAGCAACTTCATCAGGGATTCATAACCTTTCCACTTAAACCATGCTCATTAGTCACTGTTCTTTTTTTCAATGTTATGGAACTACAGAGGTAATTTTGATTCTGTGTCAGAATTGAACAGGCTGATTTTCCCAGGTCACCATTCAAGCCAGATCTCAGGCAAATAATTCTTTTAAATGTGGTTCTGGTTCATTTGTGCTCTTGGTTTGACTTAGCCTCCAGTTCTAGTTCTTGATGAATGATCTCAGAATCACCTCTTTGGCTCTCTTGCTAAGAAAAAAGGACAAAGAATCCCATCATAAAGGATTTCAAACGGATTTAGCACTCAGTCACCTATATGAAATATGAGCACATTTGCATGCCTGGTTTGGAAACAGCACGTGTCCGTTAAGGGAATTGGCCACTTCCACATAAAAATGCCTAATTTGTGCATGCAGTAATGGCAACTGGACCGCTAACTTGCTTGAAAAACCTGGCTTAGCTTATACTGCACCTAAAAGGACACCTTCTAAAGCACATCTCAGTATAAAGTTCTAAGGGTTTTTTTGATGAGGTTCAAAAGGTTTTCTTTCAGTAGTTACTTGCAGGGATACATAAACAACTCTATTCGTTGTCACTGACGAGCATCACAAAAATTAAAACCCATAGTCATGCTAAGCCACTGCAACCTGAGAAAAGCTTTATTTCCTATTGAGTACCCCAAATAGCAGACCTTGAGGTGGTCAAAGCAGTGCAAGAGGAGCGATGACAGAAATTATGCCTACAAAAATTAAAATACCCACAAACACGGAGGAAAAATCCTAATAGGCTACCCCAAGCTTTTTAAAGAGCTTGTACGTACTATAGTGTATATCTCATCTATCATAATTTAAAAAGGTACTAAGCAGAAATCAACAGCAAAACACAGTTTCAGATATTTTAAAATGGATGTTGAAGGCTTCTTAGATACATAGTACAGAATAAGCTTTTGGACCGTTGTTTTTCTCACCATCCTGAAGTAAAGGTTGCTTTTTCCCAGGAGAGGCTGCAGGGAGAAAATATGTTAAGGATCATCTCCAGCTGTAGAGCTAGCACTACACACTGCAGCTCTTTGTGTTCTGTCATTTCGCTATGACAACTGATATCTTGGATGACGATGAACTGTGTTTTCTCACTGACATTGTCAGACAGCAAGGACTTGAGTTTGCACAGACTTCTGCCACTATTCGAGACTGATAAGATTAAAACTGTTGTGATTTTGTTTTGATGGGAGCTACTGTACAAGTGCACTTGCACTGTCTCCAGGGCAGGGCTGCACATACCTGGGTACGATGGGGGAGGAGAGGAGGATGCATTGTGGTTCAGAGACACTGTTTTTCTAAAACTGAACTCAGAAGCATTGAAGAGCCGGGGGTATTACGAATGTAATAATTTCTAATGCGTGGAATTAGAATTGCATGCTGTCCAGTGAAATATCAGAGTAGCTAGGTGAATAGGATAACAGATACAGAAAAGCATGGGTAATACAAAACATATGTAAATTAGGATTAATATATTATCTTAAGAGAACACAGCATGAAAATATTTGAGCATAACAAGGAAGGAAAGGTCCTGTTGGCTGTACACAGAGCAGAGATCCTTCAGCTAGCGCCAGGCTCAGCCAGGAGAGTCAGACCACCCCACCGCAGGAATGTGGCTGTCCTGTGCCTGACACCCCGCAGTACCAGCTGGCTGCCTTTTCATCGTGCAGCCCATTAATCCACAGTGCCAACACCTGAGTGTTGACCAATTATATAGATATATGTGTGTGTGTGTATATATCATTACAACATACTGTGTCTTACCTAAAGCAGTGCGAGCAAACGGGGAAAAGAAAGCACTAACACTGCCTAAGCTCTGGTTAATCCTTCACTTGTTTGTTCTCTAAAAATCAGATCCAAAAGCTTGTGAATGACTAGAAGAACTCCAGAGAAGTCAAGAAATCTTTGAATTAATGCCTTATTATATATAATGTGAAATGTAGAGCAAGCTTCTTGGGACCAGTAGAATTGGACCAATTCCTGTTACTTGAATGTTTCTCATTCTTTTAGCTAGACTGTATGATCCTTTCCTTATTTATCTTTTTCAAAATGGAAGGAAATACAGGACTGGAGGGGATTTCCTGAGTAACTAAGTGTAATCTCCTGCCACCCATGGGAACAATAACATAGAAAACCTTTTTATTCCCATTTAGTTCTTCAGGGTAGAGACTAGCCCTTCTTTCTGACGAACATGCTGCAACTCAAAAATACAAATACTGAAAAAGCCAGAGCTGATTTATATAGAGGAGAGAGATAAGTGATACACATGGTCCAGGCTGTCCACTCCAAGCATGTTACAACCTGTGCCACTTACTTATAGATTATTTCAAATCTCTTATCTCCCTCTTTGTGGCTAATGGCCTGGAATAAAAAATTCTCATGTTCAAGCATAAAGACAACAAGCAATCTTGCAGAGAAAATTAGTAGTCACGTCTGTCAGGTCTGTAGGTTTTCTAAGCTTTTGTCTTGTTACAAGTGAACCCACTTGCAGCTGCCTAAGGAACAGCTGCTGTGATCCAGTCCAGCATGGGGGAAGCTCCTCCCGAGAGAAGAACTGTCAGAAAGGCAGTGCTGTATGTCAGCTTCGGCTGCTGACCTGCAAAAATAAATGACCCTAATGAACAATACATACGGCTGTCTGGAGCTTCCTTTGGCACTTGTTGAACAAATAAATGACAATTAGATCAGAAGCATTGTTGCAGACCTCAGTCACTAAACCAGGGCATTTGTAACAGGCTGGTTAAATGCCATCTCTCTCTAGAAGCTTATGCAAAGAAAGGATAAAAACTAGTACCACTATCAATATTAGAAACAGTGCTGCTTGTTCAGGTGGTTGTAGCTGAGATGTATGGGTTTGTTCCTACATGTCTTAGGTTCTTCTGCTAATGATATATAACAGGGTTTTTATGGAGGCATCAAACTACTCACTGTGACAGAAGATGTTCTAGATAGAACTGCCCCAGCTAAGAACCATTACAGTATCAGTAACATTTCTCTATATATTTTACAGAAATCTTTTTTTTCTTGTTATTTATTTATTAGCTCCCAATACTACATCAGTGTCTAAGAAAACCAAATCTGCACTGCATCTATACGGGTAGATTTTTGCTTGACAAATGGTCTGCAGTTGTTAGAAAAGCATGTTGATTTTTAAAGAATTGAGAAATTGGCTCTGGCAAACTGGTAAAAAATACAGTTTTCTCTGCGTTGATTTTTCAATATTTAGTGTGTATTCAGAATACATTCTCAATGCCATGCTATGCTCTATGGATGTGATATATGATTATACAGCTGTGACTAAGAAATGATGTATGAAATAAAAATCCCTGAACAATGCACTGGGAATATAGCCCGTAAGCTACCGCATGTGCTGGTAGCTACTGTCTGTCGCACTCGGAAATAAGAAGGGACTGAGTGCATTTCAGTATGGATCCAAACACCAACTATATTAAAAACCTTTCAGAATATACAAATGTACTCTTCAACGTGCATTATGCATTGTAAGATAAGGCTGAACAAGAGACACATTTGGGACCATAATACCTGGGAAGGCAGGATGCTGAGTATCTACTCTAATCCCCCGTAAAGGGCTGAGAGCCGGCAGCCCTCTGCCAGCAGCGCTCCCAGGCCAAGACCAGCCCCTCCATCTTGTACCAGCATTTTTGCCCATTTGAAGGAGTAATCAAATCAGAGTGACAATGCTTTGCATACTTCTAGTAGAAGCCTAAAATACACAGCAATAAGAAATTAATTTCTCTGTGACCGCTGACACATTACTACAGGTTGTCCAACTTAAGCTGTCAGAAAAAAATAAAAGGGGGGGGTAGGGGGTGGTGGCAAAAGGAAAACCAATCCCTTGTCTCCCAGACCCCATCTTTGCTGACTGAAATGAAGCCAGTGTACAGAGCCTCCTCTTTAAGTATCGAAGTAACAGCCTCACCAGCCAGCACCCAACTTGTTTCTCCCAACCACAGGAAAGAAAACATTGAGCTTCTAAAATCTTCCATCAGATTTTAGTTGGAATAATCAGATCAGACGTAATTGAAGCTGCCTATGCAAATTTCTACTTTCTTCAAAAGTTCCCTAAAAGCTGCTCCTCTGAGACTCATGTACTTTCTCCTGCGCTATCAGCAAAACACTTCCCAGACCTTGTCACTTTGCTGTTAAAGTCTACCTGCCTTTGCATTATCTCCGTGTTTCTTGTAACAAATGCAGCAGCAACTTCTGCCTTCAGCTTCGGTTTATACATTTCTTTCTGCTGAGGAAACCTCTACTTGCTTCTCTATGCTTACAACAGCAGTGGAAATGGTGGAATATTTTCGTTTCTGTGAAACGAGCTGACCTTCTTGCCTGTGCCCTCCCACAGACTCCAAACGTCAAAGCCTCATCATCCTTCCACCTGCCTTTGCACACTTATCCACCAGCACCCAGCACAGAGCCAGTTCCAACAGCCCCATGACGACAACAAGCCACTGGCAGCCTGGGTGGGTCAAGCACAAGTGAGGTGACAAACTGGGTGCAAGGTCTGTCAGGGAGCTCCAGGTGCTGTCAAGGGAGCAGGGCCAGGGTGCCCTGGGCCAGTGGCTGCATGGGGCAGGGAAGGACCTTGACAGCTACAATGGCACATTTCTTCCACGTCAACAAAGGAAGAAAATGCTAAAAATAAGCATCTCCTATTAAGAACAGACTTGAGTTCTGATTCTAATTGTTCTATAGACATTGTTTAGTGTGTGTGATTTTAAAGTATAAACAAATATAAAAATTATTATGTATACCTATCGTTACAGACAAGAAATCACTTTTGTCTAAGGGGGGCTGGAAGGGGATAAGCAAATCCCCAGCATTGCTGCACCGTCTTTAGATGCTGGTGGAAACATGGTTGAAAGTTGAGCAGTGAGAAAAATACCAAACTTCATTAACAGCTGCTTTTGTGAATGAAGAGACTGTGTACAATTGTTCACAAAAAACCCTGGCACCAGCAGACAGCATTGGAGAGGACCCTGAAATCAGGGGTCCAATGGGGGTGTGGATATTAAACAAGATTCTCTAATAATCTGTTGTGTGTTGATCCCCTCCATAATCCCTCGCACGGCCCTGCTGGAAGAGCACAATGTATTGCGTGTATCCTCTTCAGCAAAGGCTGTCCGCTGGAGAGGCTGCGCCAGCTCACGCCGCGAACACGCTGCCGCGATTCAGACAGGATCAGAAATGCTCGCTGTCGTTATCATTATGATTATTCTCTTAATGAAAACTTCACAGGATACTATTAATAACTGAAATAATAGAATCGTATCACACAGTCCTCCCAGCAGCTCTGCGCTGGGATCACTGCAGTGATGGCTCTGCAGAGCACTGTGCAAAACAAGCTCAGTGCAGGGCACGGGAAGGCTCAGTGTGAGCTCTGCCGTACTGCCCGCACTCACCCCTGCCTCTAATGCATTCACCCGAGTCACGGAGTAGAAAAAAGCACACATGGTACTTCCACAGATCCCTACAGACTGGAACAGATTAAAACTTTCTGCCTGCGGACCGGCAGGGAAGAAACAAAAACAGTTTTAAAGCTTTTGTCTTTTGCTAATGGCATTCTCTGAGCTCTCGTGCAGCTCAGTCAAGGCCAAGGTTCTCAGCTAGCTTTCTCCATCAAAGATCTATTAATTCAAAATCCGACTAGACAACACTAATTCTGTGGTGCCCTGTGAAGGGAGTTCGACCAGCCCTTTTCTCGACAGAGAAACCTCTCGTCTCTTTTAATTCTTGTGCCTCAGTAGGACCAGGTCCTCTTGGCTATTCTCCTTAAATTTCTGCAAAAGTTTTACATCATCTCTCTGAACTCCACCTGCATTTCTCACATCCACTTCCTCTCACAGTAAAGCACAGATCATGCAGTGGCACTATGTGGAATACATTTCTAATTTTGTCTTCAGATGAATACTGCTAAGCTGATGAAAACTACTTAGACACCGGCAGCTTCCACTGACGTCAACTGGAATTGCAAGTTTGCAGTCAATTTCGTCCACTGCAACTAAAAGCACCCTTGGGCCACTGATCTCTAATCTTCTCCCTCCCTTACCATCTTCCTTCTCAAATTGCACAGTGCACTCTGCATTTAGGGCACGCTAACTCCATGTGGTAAGGTGACTCCTATTACATATGCCAGTTGGCAAAATTTGGTTTTGAAACATTTGCCCGTGATGAATTGAGACATTATAACGACAAATTACAAATACTGGTAAATGGATGGGTAAAAGACCTGTCGTTGCTATTTAGTTATTTTAATACCAATCAGAATTAGGCTTCCAAATTCTGATGAGTTATGGAATAACAGCCATTAGTTACTCCATTAGGAAGCATTACTGCATGCTGTTGTTGCATCCTAATTCCCTAAAAGCTCTAATACAGTGTCTGTGTGCATGCAGATAGAGCAAGGGTATGTGAAAGAGCAGCACAGTAGTCAGGAGGAATACTAAATTAACATACAATGATGAGCACCTATGTCTATGGACTGTGTCACAACGTGAAAAAAATAAAAAGTTGAAATTCTTCTTTCAGTAGTAACAGGATGTACATGACTGAAGAGTGTCAAACGAAACGTGCTGTTAGAATAAAAAGGAAGATGAACTAATTTGTGCAGGAAACTTGACCCTTTAATTCTCTATAGAAAATGGTGCATACAATATATAGACTACACAAGAAAATTCACAATCCAGAAATTATACTGCAAATATGATGCCACTGAGATGAGAAGGAAAATGATAATTCACTAGGAGGTTTCAATAGAATTATATATATGTTTAATGAAACTTCATGAAACAGCTTGTTATTAAGACTAAAAACTGCCATTCAGGAGAACAATAAGGAAATATAAAATGGAGAAATAATTCAAAATATGCATGGGGTTTGGGAAAAGCTTTGTGATGGGTATGATGTACGAGAGTCAGCCTCAAAAAAGAAATACCAAAGTAGTAATGGGAGCTGAGGCTTAAGATTTCTCAGTGTGTCCATTTTAGTTACAAAAGATTTTTATGCTTCATTTCAGTCATTATTTAAACATTGTTATTTCTGCAAACATGCCACACTGAGATAAGGTTTCATGCTGCACCACATCAAAATGCAGATTGGTGCAGAACATTGGGAAGTGCTTTACTGAGGTAACTGTTTATTAAGCCAAAGAGGAATTGAAATTGCAAATTCTTAAAGAAAGGGCGTCAGAGAGAGAAGAGGGAGAGATGTGTTACGTTCTCTTTAATCATGGGATTTGCACAACATCAGTACAGTTATGATTTAAATAAAGTTTCTAGAGTCATCAGGATATTATACCGTAGCTGCTTCATTTAATCTAATGGTTTCCATTTAGGTAATTTTCATGCATTTTAATGCATTTAATGATCACCTTCCCTGGCTGATTTACTATCTCTGAAACTATATTGTACTTTATCTGCAAGATTTGGGATTCCAGACAACGATACGTATAGAAAGACCTAGAAAGTTTAGTAAAGATGCTATTTTGCATTTTCAATTCCCATTAAGCATGCTCTTTTACTAATGTAGAAAAGCCTGAATATAATTTCAACCTGTAGAAGAACAATACTCAAGAGACCTATGGAGAATGAACTTGACCTAGATTTTGGATTATATCACTCTAACAGAAACTGATAAAATTTCAGACCCTGACACCATAAGAAAATGAGCAGGAACTGCAATTCTACATTCCCTACCTTGCAAATATGACCCGCTGCTTAACTCCACAGCAGACTAAGCAGCAGCCCATTCTCTGAAGGTGTTCTGGTTTACCTAGGGAGGGGAGCACATTCCAGGTGTGCTAAGAACCAGTACGCAGGTTATCATGCTACTGTTAGCGCATTGCTCGGCACAAACACACCTCTATCTTAAGAGCATAAACAGTGCAGCCTTCTCACAACAGGCTGGAAATACCTCTGAGGCTCAACAGGAGAAAGCATCTTCCTCAGCAGAGATCCTCCTTCCTCCCCCTGGCACCATGTGCTTCTGGATTGTCCTGGCCCAGCAGAGCAGTGTCACCTAACCACTAAACACCAACCAGCTCTCCAACACTGTTTTATCACTAACACAAGAGTCGTCTGAACACACCGAGTAAGGGAACAGCACAGCACAGCCGTTTCAAAACTACT
>NW_010418031.1:214691-221627 GCF_000710305.1 Buceros rhinoceros silvestris | reverse complement strand
CGAGCTGCTATAGCTGAATATGCAAATGAGGTCATTATGAATGCAAATGACTAATTACCTTCACCTGCTTGTGCAGTTACCCACTTCTTGCTGGGCAGTTGAAATAATTGTCTGGGCAAATTAGGCACACAGCTGGATGCCGTCATTACACCAGTAACCACGCACTGGATGTTGGGTGAGGATTCAAAGGGGGGTTGAGTTATGTGTTTGTATTTTAAAAACACAACCCTGGCTTAGAATGTGATCTAATTTCAGAGGTACTTGAATAGTTTAGTAACTTGAAGGATACAAGGAAGTATATATATACATATTTTCTATACATACATTTCAGGAAAGGAAAAACTTTGCTAAAATAATGAATGGGATGAAGGGAGAAAATATCACCAAATTTTGAACGTCTGGGTAGATTTAGCTAGTAGCAGAAAATAAAATTATGAACTACACACTATAAAATGCATGCTAATTGGGAAACTCAAAATGATTTAGAGAAGTTTTGCGGTGCAAGTAACTCTGTTGTGGGACTACAGATCTGAGCAATATACAGCTAATTCATCAACAGTGAACATCCAAACATAGGCAGGTGATTTAGGGGACCAAGAGTAAAAGACAAAAAATGTTGTCTGTCATATGCATAACATATGTACGGTTAAAGGTTTGCAGGTTTGGGTAGGGGTTTTTTGCCTGGGCTCTGCATGTGTTAAATACAGAGTGGTCTTTTAGACTTGTCAAAAGGGCACTAGATTCAGCAGCAACTGAGACCGTTGTTCAGCTTTGTATTCACAAAGTCCTTCTAGATGTTTTCTCCACTGCTTGTTCAGACATTGCAGTAGTTCCTGCAAATGCTTTTCTTTAGCTTTAACCCTTTGGGATTTATAGTTCTCATATGCTAATCTTTTGTTATTTTAAGTCCAGCTAAAATCATTTAGCATGTGTGTGCCACAAGTATTTACAGCATTCTAAGTATAAAAACAAAACCTCTCAGGCATGTGCAAAGTTCATGGCGAGGTTTTGATTATAACTGGAAATACTCAAGCTGGATCATTTCTGGTTTATCAGTAATAAAACAGCTCTATTGTTGAATCAAGAAAAACGTTTCTGTTTTCTTTTAGCTCCTGATGATATGCAGTCTCTGACAGCACCAGGAGCTACAGCACATTAATGTTTTAATCTAATGCGTTTCAGAGAAGGAACTTAAAATAAACGATAGAAGTGTTACATCTTTTTCCTCAGCCCAAAGCCTAGCGTCAGCACATGGATGATGACAACAGAAGTCAGAACCTCCCATCACCTCCAGCAGCCTCTGAACAGAAAAGTCAGTTAAAACATACAACAGCACGAAACCCACAGATGCCTAAACTGACACAGAGAGCAAGAGAGCAGAGACCTGCTGAAAGAGAGTCCTCACAGTAGGTGAACAACTGCCTAACGCAGTCCTTGAGCAGGCAGCAGCACAGCCAGTGATTATCCCTACCACATCCCATGGACAAGTCAGCAACGTTCTGCAGTCAAGAGCCTCAAATACTGCTAGTTAACCCAGCAGCTTTTGTAATTAGTATCTTGTTTCTTGATGAGAGCACCACATTAAACACGCATATTTTACATCAGTCTGGCAAGCTGGGATTTTGCTCAGCTCTGATATCTGCTTCATATTCTCTCTCAGACGTGCACATCTGCCATCAAAAATAATCCATCCCTCTTGAAGTTAAGGGGCACTGCACTAAACGGCCAAGGGCTGGCAGCACGGCTATGTTCAGCACAGCCTGCGCGCACACACCAGAGCGCTGCCGCACCTCTCACCGAGCTGTGTGGAGCACACAGAGGGTGTACAATGCGAGTCAGACGAGTAATCAGCAGCTCACCTGTTTCAGAGATCATCTCCAAGGAAAATACAGTACCAGTACGTGTTGCAAGGATGTTTTATTACTCCTTTAGTCCTTTGGTAAGCAAATGTATTGGAAAATCAGTTACAAAAAACCCCATACCACATACCAGATGAAAAAAAAATTAATTCTGGGGAAAATAACTCGCTATCAATCATGGAACTGGTTAGACTGAAAAATTTGGTTTATCACCAGAACAGATTTAGTCTGAGTTCATGAATTCTTAATAAGGCTGCTTTTCATAACAATTAATGGTAATTATATGTTTAACTATTTACTTGGGTATTTCCTATCTATTATATACCATGAGTAAGAAAGACTACTTCAGGTAGCAAACGACTCCTAAGTCTCTCTTAACTGGCTGCAGCAAAAACACAGCAATTAATCTTGGAAATACTAAAAAGTTTTTAGATCATACTCACAAGTCTTAAACATAAAAGATGGACAAGATTCCTCCATACCCTGCATCCTACCAAGTAACAACAGTTAGAGAATGAAAAGGAGTGGAACATTTTCTAACACAAGCCCCAAAACAGAGCCCTTGTATAAGTCCGTAGGAAGACAGAGGAATCCACAACTTATCTATGTACAAGAGGAATCCATGTGAGCATCTGTCCCAGACATTCATCTCACTCCTGCACCCTCTTCTGTTGTGCTGCAGCTTAAACTAACCTAAGAACCATAGAAACAAGGAAAAGAGGAGAGCATATTTGGAAGCTGTTTTTTTGTTCCTGCTAAAACCTTCTGCTCGCAAACAGTGACAGCAAAACTGCTCTCAGTTAAGAACAAGAAAAAAAATTCAAAGTTAATTTATCACTGGTTTAATTCATGGCATCCAGACATTCATCTCTTCCAAACAGACATGACAATGTGATTAGTACTAATTACATCAGGCTAGTTAGCAGGAGGTGTAGGAACAGGGACAGTATGTATTCCACACAGTGGAATACATTCTATCTTTCCGGTTTTGTTATCCTTAAGCAGGGCTGGTTTGGTTGCAAAGGTATCTTAAAAATGTGCTTTACAGACTTCCTTCCAAAAGACTGTGATTTTTCTTTTTTTTTCCCCCCCTTTCGCACATGACAGCATATTTTGTTGTAGGAAACGGGTGTGTTTTAACAGTGAAATAAGAGATGTATTCTCATGAAATAAACCACATGTTTGTGTTTTTCTTTGCTCTCAATCTTTGAAAGGCCTGAAGAACTATTTGATCTCTGCACTTACCCTGAGTTTCACAGTAGGTTTTTGGTTTTGCTTTTTTTTGTTTGTTTGTGGGAGGGGTTTTGGGGTTTGGTTTTGTTTTTCCCCCCAAAAACCCCACTCCTGGAACTAGGAGATGTCCGATTTAAGGCAAACAATTCTCAAAGACAACACTCCTATACTTCCAGCGGTACCTCCCTGAGTTCAAGCATAACAGGCATACATACTTACACCTTTCCAAGATCGATTCAAAAATTCCTAATCATTCATATTTCCTTATTTTAACTGTGATGAGCTGGACACACACTTCTTCACATCTTGTATATCAAAACCATACTGGAATTGCTAGCGGTATAGCATGAGAACTTGCACGCCACATGTTCCAGTGGTATCAGAGTATAAATAGATGTGGTCAGAATATTCATGAAGTATTTATCCAAGCTATCCGAGAATAAAACTGAACATTTAAGTTTAGGTCATAAAAAAATAGAGAGATATATGTATTATTTAGTACAGGAATGCTTTAAAAATAGCAATTACATCTAGAAGTGGAATAGGATGTTGTCTTATGAGAAAAATGTCCTTCCTACCTAAAAGCCTTTAACAGATTAGATGCACCTGGCATCTTACTTTTTTTGAAAATTGGGCTAATCTTCAGAGTCACTTGCTCCTCAAATAAAAAAATTCTTTCAGAATAGTGAAGTGTTAAACTGACTGATGAATGCCAGAAAAGCAAGTCAGAGAGAGGTGTGAGATTGCCTGAGCATATCTCAGCAGAAAAAACCCCCGACTGTTAACAGTTTTTGCAGTACAATACAACTGCATCTGTGAGACTTGCAAAAGGGAAAAGCACCCACAATCGTAATTATTAAAGTAAAATGAAGCATGCATGGTTTAACCTAAAATTTAACGGCAAGAACATGGTCATGTTCTGGAGCATACTTTGACTTGGATACAAATTAATTTAAAGGACAGCAAGATCAGAATATCTCATTTGAAAACATTTTCAATAAGGAGAACAGAGGGATTATGCTCCATTCCTTACTCTTAGAAAATGTTAACAGGTAGGTTAGACGATTTAACAAATACTGTTTTAATGAGACATCACTTCATTGCTTGCTGCTGCTAAGGTCATATATGTTTTGTGTGTCTGCTGCTCAGATTTCTTAACCACAAGATTCCTTATCTTTAATGAACCAGATACATGAAATTGTCTTTTTTTTTTTCTTTTCATAATTGTTCTCAACCAGGGGAGACCCAAGGTACCTAACGATCTCTACTTAGCATTTTTAGAAGCCAAAGAAAATTGCTAGACTATAGGACAAACTACATCCTCAAGTATGTTAAAGTAAACTTGGTGGGGGGTGTACAACAAACCAATCCCTAAGAGAGATTCTGAATTGAATTATTTCAGGCAGATAAAGAAATATGGTCACACTACTGAACCAAGAAATTACACACCTTCACCTCACTCTGAATCAAAGGTGAGCCAAAGTAACATGAAGAGCAGGAAGAATTCATCCCTGTCTGATTTAACACCTTAGAAATCTTATGTTTACCCTATCAGCACCTACACGGAGGGGGGGGCGGTTCCACACAGGCAGAGCAACAAGCATGGGCCCTCTACAACAGTGAGGATGAGACTGAGGTTCTGGGAAACTCAGATGAAAAGCAATGGCCTAGGAAGAAGCATCTCCTTGACCTCAGTATAGTTTGGATCAAGTCCAGGTAGGGCAAAGAAAGGAAGAATGGCACGGCCAATGGCACTGTAATTCCTGACGGAAACTGATTAGTTCTAATTGCCATGTGAAAATAAGTTTGCTGTCTTTTCACTTCTTTACTATGAAAAAGTCTGAGTACAGCCCTCAGAGGCAGTCCTCACTACTTGAAGATTTTGGAGTCTTGCAGGAAGGAACATTAGGAAAAAACGCCTTGCAGTAAGGAAGTGCTACCCATCCAACCATATGTTAGATTTGCTCTTTTATATTTCTTCCTCTCTCAAATATTACTTTTAAAAAGATTATGCATATAGCATCTTTTTAAAGTTCAGTGACTGTGCAGACATTCTGTTAAATATCTTTCTCAAAATTGTTCTAGAAATCCTTTTGTCATATCAACTCATGTTCAAAAGCACCTTTCCCATATCCTGAGTAATTGAAAGCAGCCCTTCAAGCTTCCCTTTTGAGAAATAAAAACTCTACTCAGCTTCAGCTGTTTCCCACATCATTCCCAGGAACTGTCTCTTTATGACAGAAAGGAGTATCCTTTCACTGAAAATCATTTGTCAGAACAGAATATACTCTGCAAAATAGGTGATATAGGTAATAAAACTGATAAACTACCATTCAAAGAAGGAGAAAAAAAAATAGCACAAACTAAACCAGTACTTTATTTGAAGGGGTTGAACTACTTACTTACATGAGACAGTGCCTTCTTACCTATTTCAGCCCTGATTCCCTAACATACTCTGCCTTTTTCGAGTGTATCAAGGACATACAGATGTAAATAAGCATCTTCAGAGACTCACAGAAACTGTCCATGCTACAATTCTGCTACATTATTATGAATTCACAAGGGCTTGGGCCCTCTAGCCCAAAGCCACGCTGCTGTACAGTATTACCATACAGAGTTCTGAGAGGGCTCTTTAATCTCATTTTCTTGAGAGGTAAAGGCACAGGTTACTATACTACACTGCTGACTGGTTTTGAAAACCCGGACTGGTTCTGCGACTGCTTCATTCCACTCCCGTTTAACTTCTCCAAAGTCCTACTTTAGTTCTACGCCTGTCCTGATTTTATGCTTATTGTTTCATTTCTTCATATTGATCTCCCTTTTCCAGATTCCTTCCTATTCAGCAAAGAGGAGCACATGGGCATGTATTCGTTCGAGTCTATGTATAATATACAGGCTATATATAGACACGCACATTGATATTTTGGAAAGCAGCTTGTCCACTTAACGAGCATAACTGCTGAGCATTTGGAATTAATATGATTTAGACCTGAGTGATCTTAGAGCACTGCACTTAAACAGTTTTTACCAGGACGAAGCATATGCACTCAGTACATATCCGGCTAAATAATCCTTCAGCTGTTGAATGGCTACTCGTGAGGACTATCGGGACAGCCACGTCCAGGCCACACGGGCTGTGTGAGAAGACTGAAGTAGTTCCCTCTGCATACATGTGAAATCAATTAATTTATAGCTACAAACAGGTCAGTCACAGACTTCTTAATCCAATTATATCGCATTTTACTGGAAATTTACCTTCCTGCAATAGTGATTTTTTAAAAAATAACATATTGTTGTGGAATACTAACTAGTAAAAGTCTGTTGTCTTGTTGTCCACAGTCTGTTGTCTTACTTGTCACAATAACCCTCGACCAAGGAAAGCCCTAGAACAACAGCTCCATGCCTCTACAGGCTGTGGAGCCATGTCTTGTAACCTTGATGTTGTTGTCTCTAAAAGTGTAGTTTATGAAATCGTTACTAAGTGGTGGAGTACTAGCAGTCTCCTGCTTGTTCTGCTCTTCATTAGTAAGGAATTAGCAAACAAATAAATCCTTTACAACAACGTCTTAAACCATCAAAAAGTCTGTCTTGCTTTTGGGTAATTCAAGTTGCAATAGCTAACGTAGAGACACGTTAACAGGCAGACTCCAGGCTTCTATACCCCAGGATAATCGAAACTTCCCACAACTAATTAGCAAGTCAAACTACTTTTCTGCAAGGTGACATAATAATGCAATCTGCCAAGACAGCAATATGTGCATCCCAAACTTTGGCCCAAAATCAAAGTTGGTAAGACCGCTGTCACGTATCATTGCACATCTTATATCGTACTTCTCACTCTTTC